>NC_043022.1:10308014-10320514 GCF_006345805.1 Octopus sinensis
GTAAGATTGAAGCCGGAGAACGTGTCGCTGCACGCCGCGTCCCCAACTAGGGATATGTCTTCTTCGAATGGGAAGGGAGTTATTCCGTCGGCCTGCTGGCTCAAGCTTAAGACAAGAAGCCAGCCGCGTCTTTCTTTGTATCTGCGAAACTTTTTGAGTGCATTCACTGCTACTTCCATTGTTGTGATTATTTCTTCCTGCAACTACAGACGTGGCCATATTAAGCTACTAACAAATAAGACAAAAATGGTTACTAATGTTTTTTTTTTAAGCGACACAGATAGGCGCAGGAGTGGCTGTGTGGTAAGTAGCTTGCTTACTAACCACATGGTTCTGGGTTCAGCCCTACTGCGTGGCACTTTGGGCAAGTGTCTTCTACTATAGCTTCGGGCCGACCAAAGCCTTGTGAGTGGATTTGGTAGACGGAAACTGAAAGAAGCCCATCGTATATATGTATATGCATATATATGTGTGTGTGTGTCTGTGTTTGTCCCCACAACATCGCTTGACAACAGATGCTGGTGTGTTTATGTCCTCGTTACTTAGCGGTTCGGCAAAAGGAACCGATAGAATAAGTACTAGGCTTACAAAGAATAAGTCCCGGGGTCGATTTGCTCGACTAAAGGCGGCGCTCCAGCATGGCCGCAGTCAAATGACTGAAGCAAGTAAAAGAGTAAAGGGACATTAGAAAGAAAGTGACACGTTACACATAAAGCTCTGGTTCACACTGAGCCGACTGCAAGAGAATTGCTATATGAACGCAAAATAAAAATGATACTTCCCAATAACAGGACAGCAGCGTTAGATTAACCATTGAATAAAATAAGTACGGGCTTAGGGCACCAAGGGAAGGCAGAGGGCACCACAGAAATAGTAAATGGTTTATGGTACAAAAGAAATCACTTTAAACTTGCAAAAATAATATTCGGGGTGCCTTGTCTCCACTTAGTATAGAAGCACATATTTTACGTAAGATTAATTTCGAGGATCTGATCAAAGACTTTGTAATTAAAAAAAAATTAGGGGAAAACTTTTCAGATATAAGTAGAGTAGAAGTATACAAAATTAACATTATTTTCCGTCTAACTGTAGTTTTGCTTCATTTTGAAAAATAAAAACCCGTTTTATGGTTTATTATTGTTTATATTTTATGGAGGCGCATGGCTTAGTGGTTAGAGTGTCGGACTCACGGTCGTAAGATTGTGGTTTCGATTCCTGGATCGGGTGATACGTTGTTTCTTTGAGCAAAGCACTTCATTCAGCTGGTAAAAATGATTAATTCTGCAACGGACCGGCGCCCTGCCCAGGGAGGAATATATACACCAAGAAACCAGCCCTATACTCCTTATGGAGTAATATGGACTATATTTTGAAATATATTTATATGGATTGGGGGGAGGCACCAAAATCCTTTACCTCTTAATCCGGCTCTGGAGAGCAGCTACCACAGAACCTGGATTAACGTTACAGCCGTAAGAAATCTGATTCTTTGCCGCGTAATGACACCCGTCTGTGTAATCTGTATTATTGGTGTTTGTTGAGAGCAAACCTGTTCACTTGGGCTATACTTGTCACTGCTACCGATCCATCAGAAAATTTACTGAGGGGGCAGCATCTTGCACTTCGCCATCACATTCTCCATAAAGTGGAACTTGCAGAAGTTGATGATGAAGGCTTGGTTTAATAGCAAAGTGTATGACCCCAGTCCTTTTAAGTTCATAAATCATACTATATCTCTCTCCATAGCTAACAGACAGAGGAAAACTCTTTGCCCTGACCGGTTGAAAGAGGGTGCGGAGGCGATCCTCACGATAAAGTTATTGTGTGTAGTAGGGGTCTTCAACCATCGAGCCACAGACAAGAATAGGGCGGCAAAGGAAGAATAGACTTTGAAATTTTATTTCTATTCTATTGACTATCGCAGTCTGCGGGTCGATGATTTTTGTATTATATATGTAGCATGTATGAAATACAGAAGGCGCGTGGCTTAATGGTTAGGGCATTCAGCTCACGATCGTAAGGTCGTGAATTCAGTTCCCCGCGACACGCTGTGTCCTTGAGCAAGACACTTTATTTCACGTTGCTCCAGTCCACTCAGCTGGCAAAAATGAGTTCTACCTGTATTTCAAAAAGGCTGGCCTTGTCACACTTTGTGTCTCGCTGAATCTCCCTGAGAACTACATTAGGGGTACACGTGTCTGTGGAGTGCTCAGCCACTTGCACGTTAATTTCGCGAGCAGGCTGTTCCGTTGATCGTATCAGCTGGGATCCTCATCGTCGTAACCGACGGAGTGCTCCTTTAATATGTAATACAAATGTATTATACATGTGATATGTATGTATTATATATGTATTATATAATACATATATAATTATATAATAATTTTTTTATAGTGATCAAATGTTTGTGCTGTACTGCAGCTCCTTCTTTCCATCAAATTGACCATTGTCTGAACAGGTGCACAAGTGTGCCACGCGTCAGGTGTCGAAGTGATCGCAGAGTAACGTGAGATGAAGTGTTTTGCTCAAGAACACAACGCACCACCCGGTCTGGGAAATGAAACCACGACCTCGCATGCGTGAGTACAACACCTGTATACATATAGGTGTTGCATCTGCTCGTGAAGAAGAACCTATATGTATTATATATGTAATAATTAATTTATATATTATGCACTTTATTGTGTTTTGTTATGCATGTGATCCCTCGGCCTGTGGCAAAATTGTCTTGCTTGAAACCAATTCATAACGCAAGAAAGTTTAGGGACATCTGGTGTGTACGACAGATCCAGCTATCAGCCGAAATTATTCGATAAATTCGGCTGATTGCCGGATCCGTGCTAAACGAGACAACAACTGTTTAACATCACTTCACAAATAAACAATGGTCGGACACTAAACAAACAAATGCAGAAAGATCTCGTCACTTTCCGAGCATATCAAACAAGTTTATATACCTGTACTGTTTATCCCCAACCGGCTATGTTTCCGTGTGGCACTGCCTGACCAGGAGTTTCTGCAAGTGTTCTATGGCTTCCGAGCTGAAAGTTCACCAAATTAAGGAAGAATAATTAGAAGAACGATTATTTATTTTCTGGTTACATGTATTTTAACAAGAAATACATACTATACATGAAAATAATAATATTCACATACATATACATACATAGTACATCTATATTCATATACAAATACACACACACACACTTTAATAAGAATACAAGTATACATACATGCACACATACGCATGTGAAAGCACACACACACACACACACCAACAAAGACGTAGAAATTTACGCATTTTCACTAACAAAGATGTCGTTCATTTTTTTTCTTTTTGAACTGAACCTGCGGACAGATGTGGAAACGCAAATAAGTTATAAATATATATACACCTATTAACGAAAACACACACACACACACACACACAACACACACCACACACACACACATACATAATGCTTATTGTTGTATAGTCGCCCGAAATTGTGCCCACCCCCTCCGGCCAAAAACAAAAAAGAGCGAGTGTAGAATAGTTGATATAAAATATACGTTAGAAAATCTACGTAAAAAGAAATCCCCCACCTCCATTATCAATCATTTACAACAGAAACGATACAGTCTTAGCTCGCCGTTACGTCCCTTACTTAGTCCTCTCCACACTGATAAGGTAATTAATTCTCCAAAAACAAACCCGTGCGTTGATCAAAGCAATGTGATGTCAGTAATGTCATTGAACAACTTAGCACATACACGATCGTAAGATCGTTTCGCTGTTTTTGTTGTTGCTTTGGTTGCTGTTGATGTAATTTCGCTGCTTTGGTTGATAAATAGTAACTTTGTTTGCTTGCTTTCTGCTGTCTTTAATGGTGTACATATCTTTCAAGAAACACTTGTCATTACATGCTACAGAAGTATTTGAGTATTTAAATTTTCATGCGTACGCATACACGCACACACACACACACACACACACACACCACACACACACACACACACACACACACACTCATACATACATACATACATACATACATACTACATACATAGGTGCATGCATGCATACATTGGTACATGATGTGTCCTTACATATATGTATGCATACATAAAACTTACACACATGCATACATACATACATACAGATATATTAGATACATATGAATAAACATAGATATATGCATAAAATTCATATACGTATAGACATTCATGCACACATACACACACACACACACACGTATATATATATATATATATATATATATATATATATATATATATATATATATATATATATACATACGTACATACAAATATGCATACATATACATCCGTACAGATATACATACAGACATACATACCCACATACATGCACACACATACATACATACATACATACGTACATACATGATAGATCGATAGCCACTAAACCTTTTTTAAAATTTTCTCTCCCTGTTTATTTTCTCATGTTCCTTTCTGTTGAAGAGCGTAGGCTCGAAACGTAAAAGACTTTCTTACTTCCCGAGCGTTAAACTCTCTTTCTCTCTTTTTCTCTCTTTTACTTGTTTCAGTCATTTGACTGCGGCCATGCTGGAGCACCGCCTTTAATCGAGCAACTCGACCCCGGGACTTATTCTTTGTAAGCCCAGTACTTATTCTATCGGTCTCTTTTTTGCCGAACCGCTAAGTGACGGGGACGTAAACACACCAGCATCGGTTGTCAAGCGATGCTAGGGGGACAAACACAGACACACAAACACACACATATATATATATATATATATATATATATAATATATATATATATATATATATATATACATATATACGACAGCTTCTTTCAGTTTCCGTCTACCAAATCCATCCACTCACAAGGCATTGGTCGGCCCGGGGCTATAGCAGTAGACACTTGCCCAAGATGCCACGCAGTGGGACTGAACCCAGAACCATGTGGTTGGTTAGCAAGCTACTTACCACACAGCCACTCCTGCGCCTAATACATCTGTTTGTTGTTTACACACCCGTCTTCAATTTTTTTGTTTTTTTGTAAATCTCGCTACATACATACATACATACAGACAGACATAAATTTTTCAATGTGTGTATACATACATACATATATACATACATACATATATACATACATACATATATACATACATTCATACATATATATATCCTCACAAACATACATATAGACATAAATACATAAATTCTTACATGCACACATACATACATACATACATATGTGTGGGAGCAGTATGACCAAATGGTTAAGACGTTCGCTAGACAATTACGAGGTTTCTGGTTCGATCCGTGTGCACAGCCTTGCATTGTGAGTGAATATGAATAGCCAGAAACCGCGCTGAAGCCCATCTATTGGATTGTTGTGGTAATTCAAAAGATAGTCTTTTACCCACTTTCTGCTACAGTGCCTCAGGATTACGTTATCGTTACACGAGTCTGCTCAACCACGTACACATCAATTCAGGAGTAGATTATTTCGTTCATTGAACGACCGAGATCCGCCATGCTTACTCGCGCGCAGCGCACTCTCGCACACACTCTTTACTCTTTTACTTGTTTCAGTCATTTGACTGCGGCCATGCTGGAGCACCGCCTTTAGTCGAGCAAATCGACCCCGGGACTTATTCTTTGTAAGCCCAGTACTTATTCTATCGGTGTCTTTTGCCGAACCGCTAAGTGACGGGGACGTAAACACACCAGCATCGGTTGTCAAGCAATGCTAGGGAGACAAACACATACACATATATATACGACAGGCTTCTTTCAGTTTCCGTCTACCAAATCCACTCACAAGGCATTGGTCGGCCCTGGGGCTATAGCAGAAGACACTTGCCCAAGATGCCACGCAGTGGGACTGAACCCGGAACCATGTGGTTGGTTAGCAAGCTACTTACCACACAGCCACACATTCGAGATACATATATAAGTTTATGTGTTCGATTACCAGCGGTGCGTTGTGTCTCTGTACATCCTTGATTCAGATGTATATGTGCGCGCACACGTGCTTCTATCTATATGTGTACTTGTATATGTGTGTGTGTGTGTGTGTGTGTGCGAGTCTGTGTATGTGTTTGTGAGTCATCGTGTGTGTGTGTGTGTGTGTGTGTGTGTGTGTGTGTGCGTAGGCTCGTATTTTAATAATTAGGATGTTGGGCTTTCGATTCCTGGAGCGGGCGGCAAGTTATATCCTAAAGCAAGATACTTCATTTCATTTACTCTCTCTCACTCTGTATATATATATATATATATATATATATATTATATATATATATATTATATATATATATATATATAATATATATTATATATGTATGTATGTATTTATATATACACATATACATACATGTGTATGTGTGTGTGTGTCTGTGTGTGTGCATGTGTATACACCAAAGTACTGGTGAGTTTTATTTCATTTAATATCTATATCTATATAGTATACATATATAAATTTTTCGTGTTTTTTTTTGTTTTTCTTTTTACGCAAATCAGCTGAAATATCTATCGCAGTCTCTACACAATCCAGCACCTTTGCCTCAACCACACAACAGCACCAACACTAACAACAGCACCAACACTGAACTGTTCTGGATTTCTTAAATTTTGTTAGATATTTAAACTAGCATCCGTTCAACTAACTTTATTTAATCATTTAATCGAATTTCACTTGACTTAACATTCGCATGATGGATTGAACTGCTCTTGCTCAATTCTGATTGGTATTTTGAGCCTCTCTTTTGTTATATTTGAGCTAAGCTTTGTAAAATCTAACGACTTAAGAGTCTGCTACCTACCGACGATAAAACGTTTGGCTTAAATTCAAGTACTGACACACAGCTTTCACAACTGTGGCAATACTGTTGTATCACGTAGACAGTTTTAATCCCCCATAAGAATACTACTAACATTTATGGTTCAGTACCGCATTTAAGCACATTTCTTTTTCTGGAAAAAAAGAAAACAAAAACTGGATTTTCCGGATTGTCACATACGTATATACATATTCACGCATCCATGAATATATATATATTGAGTGTGTGTATGTATGTCGTTCTCTTTGTATATATGTGTATATATGTACAAATACACACAGATATATATGCATGTATGAATGTATGTGTGTATGTATGTATGTATGTATGTGTCACATCCATGACCAAAATTAAATTCTTGCTAATATAGCCGTGACCCTGCCCTCGCACACACAACACACACACACACACACACACACACACACACACACACACACACACACACAACTATTCTTGATTTTATCTCATCCAAAAAACCTAACTGAATAAAAGTTTGCATAAAAACCAAATAGTTTCTCAGGTCTACCATGCCTTGTCTCTGTAGTTCCGTCTGGTTACACATCAGTAGTTAATATCTTAAATTATAGAAACCATCTTGCTCTTACGAATTGTTTCACGCTCCAAATGTTAGCACTAAACAAACGTTTTTTTTTTCTTTTCTTTTTTTTTTACCTGTCCCTATTTCAAAGAAATAGGATTAATCCCGAAATTGATTCAATATAGAAATAACGAATTTTAAAAAAAATTCTGTTGGCTAGCTCTCCTCGATTTCAGCACGACATGTATTTATAGTGAATGTATAATACGCTCTCCACCACCAACAACAAAAACAACACCATCGCCACCATCAACAGCACCACCACAACTACCAACATTGCCAACAGCAGCAGGCGCAGTGGCCCAGTGGTTAGGGCTGCGGACTCGCGGTCGTAAGAACGCGGTTTCGATTCCCAGACCGGGCATTGTGAGTGTTTATTGAGCAAAAACACTTAAGCTCCACAAGGCTCCGGCAGGGTGCGGGTGGTGAACCCCGTTGTACTCTTTCACCACGACTTTCTCTTACTCTTTATTCCTACTTCTGCCACAAAGCAGAGGAACCATGGTGTAACCCACTATGGTGTGGTAAACTTTCAGACCCTAGTCTAGATTGCGAATCCTCTGTACCCCAGGATGGTTCAGCTCTCCACCCGTTAAAAGCCACCGTTTACGGAATGAGGATAACAACGTAGCTTTCGCGCTCGTGCAACTGCCAGTCTATCGCGTGTGGTGGGTGGATCTTCAAGTTTCCACACGCATTCTTGGTAGCTTAGAGTAGGCTCGAGTTAGAGATTATTCTTTGTGGCTAATGGCGTGAGTCCTGATTGGAAGAAGAAGAAGAAGAAGAAGAAGAAGAAGAAGAAGAAGAGGACAGCAACACCACCATGAACGACATCACCGCCATCAGCAACATCCCCCCAACATCACCATCACAACTACAAAAGCTCCAACTTGACAACCACCATCACCTCCTCCAACACTACAACCATTATCACATGCATGCAGCGAAGTACAACTTGACGAGTTGATGGGTGATATTAGGACATCTGTCAGAGTTGCTGTTTGAGGGACAGGTTGATTAAATGCTGTCGTCTGCATTAATGTAATGGTATTCGGTTAAACATATTAAAATATGGAGATTATGTTGCCTTTATCTTAATTTTCCCCCCAATAATTTAGTCTATTTTGTGCGAGCGAAAACACCTAATTTCTGTCAGATAATCAGATATAATTACAGTGATACGATTGTGTGTGTGTGTGTGTGTGTGTGTGTGTGTGTATTTATGTATGCATGTCCTTATTCAGTTTTCTACCGAGACGTCTTAGCAATGGGGAAAGAGCTGATTTCTAACCGAGATCCCAAATACCTTCATTGAAATTTCAACATCAACAGAATATTTTTGCATGAATGTGTATTTATGGGTAATATTTGGAATTAGTGCATATACAGATTCGTATGTTTTGTTTTATGTATGTATTCTCATGCATATAGTTGCATGTCTAGACATGCGCATATATGCTTAAAATGGTAAACTTCTGGAAAGTTTTACAGATTTTTACAGTTCCTGTAATGGCTTGGATCTGTCAGATAATCTTCGAATCAGTTTTCTCCCTTCTGGTTTTCAGAAGCCTAATTCCTCAAGATTGGTATTCTTAAGTGTGTTGCGTACGTACGTATGTACGTACGTACGTACGTATGTATGTATGTATGTATGTATGTATGTATGTATGTATGTATGTATGTATGTATGTATGTATATATGTGTGTGTATGTGTGTATATATGTGTGTATATGTATGCATGTATGTGTGTATATGTATGCATGTATGTGTGTATATGTATGCATGTATGTGTGTATATGTATGTATGTGTGTATATATGTATGTATGTATGTATGTATGCATGCATGTATGTATTCAGCTTTTGCCGAACGACCTGAACAAATGATTTGTTTATAGTGATCAAATGCTCGAGCCACACATTAACTCATTCTTTCCATCAAATCGACCATTGTCTGAACAGGTGCACTACTTGTATAGTTGCTCCACTTGAACTCTCCATGTTGCACAATATATCTTGAGAATAAATTCATTCATAGATCGAGTACAGAACATATTACACAAGGCCTGAAACGGGGCTGGTCGATCTCATTGACCCCAGTGCTTGACTGGTACTTATTTTGTCAATCGCGAATTCACGAAAAACAAAGTCGACCGCAGCGCAATTTGAACTCAGAACGTAAAGTCGGACAAAATTCCGTCTGGCATGCTAACGATTTTGCAAACTCTCAGCCTTTCATATACAAAAACATATTAAATGGTTCGAGCAGTTCTTGCTTGTTAAGACCAGCACTCCCTACACACACACACACACAGGTAAAAAAAATTTAAAAAGCAGCAACAACTTGAAACTCTATAATTTTCACTGCTTTGGTGCTACAATTGTTTCGTGTGGAAAATATATAATCTGCATTGCCAAAATGAGGATAACATCGAGTTTATACATCACTCAGAGCTAAAACTACGTACCTCCAGCGCCTTCTCAAAATCCGACTCACATTCCATAGCTACATGGTTCGATATTGATATGTTTTTAGATCTCAACCTGCCCTATTCTGTTTCATACAACCATAAAACAAACCAGAGGAGGAAAATATTTTATAGCTTCACAAATTCCTCCAAGGAATATCAGTAAAGCCAACACCTGGATATATTTCGGACAAGACATATGATGAAGATATGTGACAGTCGTATTTCATTGTCATGTCAATACATTTAAAAAATCATCAAAATAGAGTAGAAGCTGCCACATCAAAGCCAAAACTGATTAGAATTTAGTGGGGTTTTCCTCCTTAAGAGGTAAAAAAAATTCTTGATTTCATCATCATGTCAAATACTTTGAATGATATGGGAGGTAGTTTATGCGAACGATATAATTCTCTTTTTGAAAAATTTGTCGTGAAATATTGTGATTAGAAACTGCTCAGGTATTTGAGATTTTCTCAAGATGTCAACCAGAAGAGATGTAGGTTTGTATCGGCAAAACTTTATGACGCAAGGTGTGTGTGTGTGTATGAGAGAGAGAGAGAGAGCCTATGAATGTTTTCAAAACAAAGTAGAATCTAAAAGTGACAGTCGACTCTCATAAATTTCCGAGCGCAAAATGTGAAAACAATAGGAATGGAACTTGTAGAAAAATGTAGATTCGGTTTCGAATCCTGGCTTAAAATCTAGGGAGTTATTCATTACACACACATATATATATATATTATTTTTTTCGTTTACTTGTTTCAGTAATTTGATTGCGGCCATGCTGGAGCACCGCCTTTAAGGGTTTTAGTCGAACACATTGAGCCCAGGACTTATTTCTTAAGCCTTGTACTTATTCTATGGGTCCATTGCAGGATGAAATCATGTGACCTGGCAGTTTCGGCAACCGTCTGTCAACGATATAATTTCGAGCGCTGTTATGTAGTCTGTGTTCTAACAGGACGTCCACTTTAAGCTGGAGATCAGGATTACCTCTTGCTATTAATATTGTTTCTTTCGCCGTTATTTTTTTGATAAGCCCACTGGCTATTTGCGACACCAGTGCTTGAATAGAAACTGAGAGTCTATACGTTGTTGACTGGAGATTCAGCATCTGTCACTGAGAAACCCGTGGCAGGGTGAAATCACACGATCAGGCTGTTCCGGCAGCCGTAGCAGACGATTCTTGTCTGTCGGCGATATATTTTCGGCTGCATGTACGCACCACGAGTCGTGATAGTTTCTCTCAGAATAAATTACTCAGTATTTTGTGTCCTAACACAACCTCCGTGTTAAGCTGGAGATCAGGATTATATATTTATATCGTCAACGTATCATATATCCGAAAAAGAAGCTGACTCTTAAAGCATAGAGCAGTAATTTATTTATATGCTGTTAAGTATTCGTCCTGTGATAGAGTGACTACCACCACCACCACCACTGCTGGTACCACCATCATCACACTATAGCAACTGCTGTATCTTTTATGGATGCAAAACCATTGGCCACTCTATAATCGGACATAAACTTAACTGCAGGAGTGGCTGTGTGGTAAGTAGCTTGTTTACCAACCACATGGTTCCGGGTTCAGTCCCACTGCGTGGCATCTTGGGCAAGTGTCTTCTACTATAGCCTCGCGCCGACCAATGCCTTGTGAGTGGATTTGGTAGACGGAAACTGAAAGAAGCCCGTCGTATATATGTATATATATATATGCGTGTGTGTTTGTGTGTCTGTGTTTGTCCCCCTAGCATTGCTTGACAACCGATGCTGGTGTGTTTATGTCCCCGTTACTTAGCGGTTCGGCAAAAGAGACCGATAGAATAAGTACTGGGCTTACAAAATAATAAGTCCCGGGGTCGAGTTGCTTGATTAAAGGCGGTGCTCCAGCATGGCCGCAGTCAAATGACTGAAACAAGTAAAAGAGTAAAGAGTAAATATATGTTTGTGTGTGTGTGTGTATGTGTGGTACTCATTTCTTTGACTCTCTGGGGATAAAAAGCAAAGTACGTAAAAACGTAAAAACGGCTGAAATACCGCTCAGTACATTTTGCCCGACATGCATAACGATTCTTTTCTACTCTCAGCACAAGGTCCGAAATTTTAAGCTGGCAGAGTCGTTACCTTCTGAGTTCAATTTCCGCCGAGGTCGACTTTGCCTTTCATCCTTTCGAGGTCGATAGATTAAGTACCAGTTGTGTACTGGGGTCGATCTAATCGACTGGCTCCCTCACCCGAAATTTCGGGCCTTGTGCCTAGAGGAGAAAAGCATATACAAGGCGCTGAGCTGGCAGAGTTGTTAACGCGTCGGGCAGAATGCTTAGTGGTATTTTTTTTTTCAGACTCTTTACGTTCTGAGTTCAAATTCCACCGAAGTCCACTTTGCCTTTTGTCTTTTGGGGTTCAATAAAATAAGTACCAGTAGAGCACTGGGACCGATGTAATCGACTACCCTGATCTTCTAAAATTTCAGACCCCCTGCCAATAGCAGAAAGGGTTGTTATTGATAAGTCTTAGCCATGTAAGTAGTATTAGTGGTCATATCTCAATATTGGTGACAATCGTGGTGGTGGTGGTGGTGGTGGTGGTGGTGGTAATAATG
>NC_043022.1:10323014-10338014 GCF_006345805.1 Octopus sinensis
TGGAAGTGATATCAACCCCAATCGTATTTTCATCTTTAAGGAGCCTCATTAACGGTGATGAGCAAAGAGATTCTGAAAAACGACATTTGGTTGTGAGGGGTCGATACAGACTTCCAATTTTTTTACGAACCCCTCAAAACTACAGAGCTATTTCGAACGCCTGTTCTATAAAGAGCGCAGAAACTAGAGCCATGAAACTGACAGAGCATTATACTTGTGGCATGGAAATCCATTCAAATGATTTCTGCTCCGTGGACTTAAAATACAAAAGACAACCCGTTCTTGCAGCAACACCGACCAAACTGTTGGACTTGGCGGAGGAGTTCGCCTAGTCTTCGGGTCCAGGAACTGGCCGGGAAAACGAGGGGTACCATAATTTTTACCTTCTACTCGTTTCAGTCACTAGACCGCGGCCATGCTGGGGCATCGCCTTGAAGGATTATTAGTCGAATGAATCGATCCCGGCACTAATTTTTTTCAAGCTTGGTACTTATTCTATCGGTATCTTTTGCCAAACCGCTAAGTTACAGGAACATAAACACACCAACACCGGTTGTCAAGCGGTGGTGGCACACACTCACACACACACACACACACACACATTCACATATATGTCTGTATATGTATATATTTACGACGGGCTTCTTTTAGTTTCCGTCGACCAAATCCACGCACAAGATATTGGTCGGGCCGAGGCTGTAGTAGAAGACACTTGCCCAAGGTGCCACGCAGTGAAACCGAACCCAGAACAATGTGACTGAGTAGCAAACTTCTTACCACACGAAGTTGACTTCGATAGGATTTGAACCTAGACCGCAAGGAAGCAAAATAAATACCTCAATATAATTTATATGTTTCTCTACCGGTTGCGTCAGTCATTAGACCCGCTACTAAATGATTCTAACATCAGGACAAATATGGAATTTTTGAGAACTGGCGCAATGAATAAATAAATAAATAAACTTTGTAAATGTAAAAGGCGCAGGCATGGCTGTGTGACAAGGGAATTGCTTCATAACCACATGGTTCCGGGTTCAGTCCCACTGCGTGGCACCTTGGGCAAGTGTCGACCAAAACCTTATGAACTGAGATGGAAACTGGAAGATGGAAACTGGAAGAAGCCTATCGTGTATATATATATGTGGGTGGATGTGTGTGTCTGTGTATACATACATACATACATACATACATACATACATACGTACGTACGTGTGTGCCTTTGTGTGTCTGTAGCTGTGTTTGTTCCCCCACCACCACCACTTGACAACCGCTTGGTGTGTTTATATCCCCATAACATAGAGGTTCTGCAAAAGAGACCAATAGAATAAGTACCCGGATTCAAAAAGAAAAAAAAAGTTC
This sequence comes from Octopus sinensis, assembly GCF_006345805.1. NCBI lineage: Eukaryota > Metazoa > Mollusca > Cephalopoda > Octopoda > Octopodidae > Octopus > Octopus sinensis. Next base: position 10,324,374 of record NC_043022.1, read on the forward strand.
TGGAGTCGAATCATTCGACTAAAAATTCTTCACGGCTGTGCTCCAGCATGGCCGCAGGAGGGGGTAAGTCGACTGAAATAAGTATAAGATAAAAGAAAAACGACCCCTTAAATGTAGAGGGAGCCGGTGATTTTAAAACTGGAACTGAATCCCAACAAGGTCATGGTACCCCTTTCATACGTGTGTTTGACTTGAGTGGAGTAAAATCTCGCCCCAGGGGTTCGCGGCTTCTTTTGCCCATCCTAGGAAATAAAACCTCAGTTGCTGTTAAGAAGACGAGAAAACACCTTCGTAACAAATGCTTGCACATTCAACGTAAATGAAAGCACGGCAGTAAACCCTACCCGAAGTGTAAAATCGATATAAAATGCTTCACCCTGCTGACGTCATCCAGAGTATTTCGGGTGCACTGCGTGCGTGCGGGTACATAATAGAAACAGTTCTGTTATCGATTGTGATGGTTTTAAAAATAGCTCACAGCAGCTTTCAATTTGACGGTCGATTCTCAGCAACAATGACGGCAACAATAACGACAATAACAACAATGATAATAATGGTTTCATGTTTTGACACAAGGCCAGTAATTTTAGTGGGCGTGGGTGGAGTCGATTACATCGACCCCAGTGTTCTACTCGTACTTATTTTATCAACCCCGAAAGAATGAAAGGCAAAGTTGACCTCGGCGGTATTTGAATTCGGAATATAAGGAGCCGGAAACAACAATTTTTTAATAAGATTTTATAGTTTGCTTGAAGCATTGTATATGGAATATAATGTTGGAAGATTTAAAAAGCCAAACAATTCAAATAGATTTTAAGATGAGGTAAGGTAAACTAAAAGTAAGTTACCTGGTAATCTTTGATCGTATATTTGTATCCAATATTTCGGGACATACAAGTCCCTTCTTCAGGGTTAAAAAGGAACTGTCCTTGGAAAGATGTTTTTTGTCGGAGATCTCCTTTTTAACCCTGAAGAAGGGACTTGTATGTCCTGAAATATTGGATAACCGCGTAACTTACTTGTAGTTTTCGTTACCTCATCTTAAAATCTATTTGCAATGTTTGGCCTTTTAAATCTTTTAACAACTTTTTACTTTCAGCTATAGTTACAAAGCTGGACATTTTATGGGGGGGGGGGGCTAGTCGATTCTGCCAGCTTGCTGGCCCCAAAAGGGCAACTATAATAACAATCCTTCGTACTTTAGGCACATGGATTGAAATTTGGGGGGAGTGGGGTAAGTCGATTACATCGACCTCGGTGCTCAACTAATACTTATTTTATCGATTCCGAAAGGATGAAACGCTACGTGGACTCGGTAGAATTTGAACTCAAAACTCCAAGACGGACGAAATGCTGAACACAGCGGCTAAGTATTCTGCTCGGCGTGCTAACGATTCTGCCAGCTCGCCGCCGTTGTAAGTGTAACATAACAACAATAGTTTCTTACAAGGCCACCGACTCTGCGGGGGTGGAGGGTTAATCGATTGAGATCAATCCTGCTGTTCCCAAACCTCGTCGATACTTGGTCTGGGGACTTTATTTTACCGACATGCAAAAAAGTTAAAGAAAGTCAACCTCGGCGTGATTCGAACTCAGAAAGTTTAGGAGACCCACCTAAATAAATACAATGTATTTTCTCTCACGACTTCCGATTCTGTACCCTTCACAGCAGCAGCAGCAACAACTATCCTTTCTTTGTACGCCCAATACAAAACGAGACATGTAAAAAAAAGATTTAGATGTAGGTGTGTGTGTGTATTAGGTGACAGAGTACGACATGAAAAGCCCTCCAATTCAATACAGGCATTTCCTTTGTTAGTTACCATCAGGGTTTGAACTGGTGCACAACGTGTCCTCTTGCTATTGAAACTTTTATCATACTGTAAAATGTATGAAGTATTTTGGCTGCCGCACCCTGTGCGCGCGACCGTGGTTGTGTGTGTGTGTGTGTGTGTAATATATATATATATGTATGTATGTATGTATGTATGTATGTATGTGTGTGTATATATATATATGTATGTATGTATGTGTGTGTATATATATGTATGTATGTATGTGTGTGTATATATATATATGTATGTATGTATGTGTATATATATATATATATATGTATGTATGTATGTGTATATATATGTATGTATGTGTATATATATGTATGTATGTATGTGTATATATATGTATGTATGTATCTGTGTATACACACACACATATATGTTTACGAGTGAATGAAGAAACGACAGAAGTTACAAGTATGGATCAAAACAGTTTTACCATATATATATATATATATATATATATATATATATATATATATATATATATATATATAATTAGGTGCAGGAGTCGTTGTGTGGTAATATGCTTGCTTCCCAACCACATGGTTCCAATTCAGTCTCACTACGTAGCATCTTCTTCAATGGGCTCGGATCGACCAAAGCCTTGTGAATGGATACGGTAGAGGTAAACTGAAAAAGGTATGCAAAGAATCGATCAAATCACAGTAAGATCCCTGCCTGGTGCGTGGCTATCGACAAAAACCGTGGCTAATGTTATGATGTAACCTAACCGTCATTCAGAAAACCCAGGAATTGTAATGGTGGAGAGTATGTATAAAAATTGATCAGAAAAGGAAAGTGAAGTGAGAGAATATATATTTATGTATTTATGACGCTTATCTAACAAACACAGATTACGAAACAGCTGTCAACTCATTCTGTAATAGACATCTGTTCTCTCCCTTCACTTCTTTTATCAGGTTAATTTATATATATGTGTGTATGCGCGTGAGTGTATGAGAGAGAGAGGGAGAAAGAGAGTGTGTGCGTGTGTGTATGAGAGAGAGATAGTGTATGTGTGTGCCTGTCTGTCTGTATACATACTACTGGCATTCCGTCGGTTACGACGACGAATGAGATTAACCAGTAAGTGACTGAGCATACCACAGACACAGCGTGACTCTAAATGTGGCAAGGCTGGCCTTTTGACTTACATGTACAACTCACTTTTATCAACTGAGTGGACTGGAGCAACGTGAAATAAAGTATCTTGTTCAAGAACTCAACGCACCACCGCAAATCGAACTCGCGGCTGTACAGTCGTGAGTCGGATACCCCTAACCAGTAAACCACGCGCCTTCACGATATGTGTGGATGTATGTAGATGTATAGATGTATGCATATATGTATGTATACGTAAATGTCGAACAATGAGTGTCCAACACTGCATCAGTGGATAAAGTTTCATTATTTGTGCATTAAAGCTACCATTGGTTTCATGCTTAAGAAAATCTTAACAATTTTTCAAGCCGATCGCATGGAGAAATTGGTGTTCGTCTCCGTTTTGGATTAAAACACGAAAAAACACGGGAGTTCACTATAAAGTCTCGCGAGAATCTTTGGTAAATAAAACAAGACAAGGGGGACGACTCTTGGGTAACAACTTACGGGTGATTATTTCCCTTGGTTTTAACTTTTGGGCAAAAATGTGTTGAATAAGTTTGTTTATATTATATCCTGGGTTTGTGCAATATTCGTATGTTTGTGTTTTGATGGAGTTCCTCATGAGGATGTTATCTTCTATGTGCGGAATTCATCTGATATAACTATTTAATGTTCACGTTCACAGAAATATTCTGTTAGGATTGACTGATATAACATAATATAAGGAAAAGCAGAATGAACAAAAGAAAAACAACAACAAAAATAATGTTTGACGAAATAAAACGGACAGGAAGTAAGAGAGGAAGAATGAGGTCAAATATACGGGAGTGAGAGTCGAAATGAAGAAAGCCAGAGGGGGAAGAAAAGGTGGGGAGATAGGAGCAAATGGTTGCTTTTCATTAAAGGGAAAGATTTGTTGTCATAGATATTCATCTGGGATGGGTAAACGCAGACAGTAGATGACCCCGAAGTATTGAATTCTTAGCGGATATTTAGCGCTTGTATGTTAGCTACACACGCGTACACACGCGCGCACATTTCACATCCATAGCATCAACAATAAGTACACACGTGCGCGGACGTACGTACACGGGGTGTAAGCGCAACCACAAGTTTACTTACCATCACGCCAGCGGGCATGTACAGCGTGTAGACACCTGTTTGAATGTAGGTATATATACAAGAAATAGGCGTGAGTGCCCAAAGGTTCTCGCACGCACCAATAGGCACAAGACTCAACATGTATAGACACGCGCTTCTACATATATACATACGCATGTACCCACACGTACAAAGTGTAGGTGAGTGAGTATATACGCGTCTCTCCAGCCCACTCAGTTGCAAAATACAACAGACTTGTGTTCTGTTCTGTTCAGGGGGAATATTGACCTGTCCGCTTGGGCAATAGGGTGGCGATCCGAAAGCCGCAGTATTGTGACCAGCGGTGTACAACAACAATAGTTTGGTCGATACAGTGATACTGTGATATGTATGCACACACACACACACATTTATCCATCCATCTAACCATCCATCCATCTATCTATTTGCATATATATATGTGTGTGTTCGTGTGTCTGTGCGCGCGCGCGCGTTTGTATACATGTAGACACATATAAACACACATATCTATTCGTCCATCCATACATTTATCTATCTATCTAAATATATATGTGTGTGTGTGTGTGTGTGTATGCATATACACATACATACAGACAGACACACATCTGTTCATGCATGCATCTATCTACCTTTATCCATATCTATTTGTATGTGTGTCTACGTGTGTGTGTGTAGATAGATTTTTAAAATGTGTTAACCTCATAAAGGGATGGTTACGTCCAACGGAATACTAGTTCGATACCTAGTATTATTGAGGAATGAAATTACCATAAAACAATTGATATAATCCATTCATTCACAAATTGGTCATCTTTTCTTCTTACAGCCGTTTCCATTAATACTCAATAATTGAATTACAAATTTGTGCATTAAATTTGATGAAATTATTACTCGTAGCATATTAATGTGTATATATATATATATATATATATATATCAGCCGAAATTGCGAGGATGATCCGGTTCTTGACTGAAGATTAGAGGCTTCGAATGACCCGTCCGTTTTTTGTATCGTCTATTTGAATGTTTTGCGTTCTTGTCCCATTTGGTATTTTTATATATATATTTTTATACATGTATATATATATATATATATCATCTATAAAAATATAAATCCGAAAAAAGAAGCACGCTCTAAGTTATTGAGCCCTGCGGAGGGCTCTTGATTGGGCCTTGGGCCCAACAACGACACTTCATGCATTGAGAACCTATTAAATTTGAACTATATTTTTCAAACAGTTAAGTATTGTATTAATATTTAAGCTTGCCTTTTTAAAAGGAGGGGAAAGAGAGAAAAAGATTTAAAGAGATCGACTGAATGGACGAAGGGAGTGGATAGAGAATAATAATTAATTATATACAAGTTATGCATAGCTGAACACACAAGAATCCTAAAAGACTCGCTCGAACCAAGGGCCATACTTAACTCCAGAACGTGATAAAACTCGGAGTTTCGGATGTCAGTTTGGAAATCTACGTTGCCATCTCTTCGGTTATCCGGCCATGGGAAAAAATGCGATGAAAATGACCGTTAAACAAAGGGAAACTACTGTGTGATTGACCGTTACAAAAGAGCTATTTGAATGACCGCTAAGTGAGGGGAGGGAGTAAAAGCAAGGGCTAAAAATGTTCATAGTATTTGTGTAAGCGCGCATGTCCATACCTACACATGCGCGCCTGCACACCCACGTACATGCGCCTATAAGTATACACTTATCCACCGCTAGAATAAGTACTATGCTTACAAAAAATAAATCCTGGGGTCGATTTCTTCGACTAAAGGCGGTGCTCCAGTATGGCTGCAGTCACATGACTGAAACAAGTAAATCAATAAAGAACTATGCCATTTTAATCCCGAACAACGCCGGGTATCTCTGCTAGTTCATATATATATATTTATGCACACACACATGCACATACACGATGATAAGAAAGGCAGATTTTCCCGCCCTAGAAGGTTAATGTGCAAATATGGCCAGTAATGCTGTCCAACATCGGAAAATCATTATTTTATATGTCAAACTTGCATGTAAAAGACGTTAATCACCCTTAAACTAATGGAAGATTGGAATTTAAAAAGCGAAACCTATTCTTTGTTCTAAAAAAATCACAAAAGAAACAAAATAGGTAAATAAAGAATAAAGAACAAGAGAAAAAGTCTCCCCCACCAAGGTTTTATAAAATGTGGTTAATTTATGGCTGAATTCTAATAGATATGCTGGGAACCGTGTATTTTGTCAGTGAAAATGTCGTAGATATTTGTGTCTGAAGTAAATTGCCACTTTAATAGACAAATATCAAACACGCTCAGATACGCACACATACGTATATATTCAATTTATATATCGTGGCACTCCGTTGGTTTCGACGACGAGGGTTCCAGTTGATCCGATCAACGGAATGGCCTGCTCGTGAAATTAACGTGCAAGTTTTCGGAGAGATTCAGCGTGACCCAGAGTGTGACAAGGCCGGCCCTTTGAAATACTGGTACAACAGAAACAAACTCCACTTCGTGGAGTTTTAGCTCAATAAGCACTCACAACGTCCGGTCTGGGAATCGACGCCGCTTTCCTACGACCGCGAGTCTGCTGCCCTAACCACTGGGCCATTGCGCCTCTACTCAATTTATAGACACACATACGCACTCTCTCTCTCTCTCTCTCTCTCTCTCTCTCACACACACACACACACACACACACACGCAAACACACGACGGACTTCTTGCAGTTTCTGTCTACCAAATTCACACACAAAGCTTTGATCGGCCCCAGGCTATATTGCAAGACACTTGTAATGTATGTATGTATGTATGTACGTATGTATGTATGTATGTATGTATGTATGTATGTATGTATGTACGTATGTATGTATGTATGTACGTATGTATGTATGTATGTACGTATGTATGTATGTATGTATGTACGTATGTATGTATGTATGTACGTATGTATGTATGTATGTATGTACGTATGTATGTATGTATGTATGTATGTATGTATGTATGAGAGGTATTGTTAGCGAAGTTAGACGGGTGATAATGGTGTCTTAATGTAACTAATATTTTTTCCGTTCTTTTTTTCCCTTTCAGTCTTGGTTCAAATGGTGCGTGATTGTGCGTCTGCTGTTGAAGGTCTTATCAAAAATGCTAAGTTTCAGGTTTTTGCTGCATGCATACATACATACATACATACATACATACATACATACATACATACATACATACATACATACATACATACATACATACATACAGACAGACAGACAGACACAGACAGACAGACAGACAAACAGGCAGGCACGTATATGTATACACGCACACACACACACATTTGTATACATACACACATACATAAGTGTACTTAATTAACGTGCGGTGTAAAAACATGTGAAGCATTAATAAAGCTTATGAGTTTCCATCTGCAAGTTATTATTGTTATTATTATATTTATCCAAAGTTGAAAGGAGTTCCCCGTTGTATGACCTTACCATCGGATTACCCTGGAAGATGGAATTAACAACTGGAAGCCGACAAAGACAAGCATATGGGCTTTAAGAGTGCGTTATGGGGCTTTTGACCAAAGCAAACTAAACGGATACATACATACATACACATACACACACACACATACATACATACATACATACATACATACATACATACATACATACATACATACATTATCTAAGAACACGTGATTTTGAAAAGATATTCGAAAGCGCTTACACACACTAGAAAGAAACTTCTCCCCAAAAAAGTCAGTGATATTTTAATAATCTTTAAAAAAAATATTTTTTTAATACTTAGTAAAACTGTATCAAGTCATTTTCACGAAGACTTTTATATATATATATATATATATAATAGAGAGATGAGAGAGAGAGAGAGAGAGAGAGAGAGAAGAGAGATGGATGGATGAACATAGATATATATATATACATGCATATATATATATATATATATGTATATATGTATGTATATTTGATGGACTCTCCTGTCGAAGACGACGTTTGAGCGTTCAGCATTTTGCCGATCGACTTGCACAGATGATTTGTTTCTAGTGATCGAATGTGTGTGTTGCACATCAGCTGCCTCCTTCCCTCCATCAAATCAACGTTACCTGAACAGGTGCACGGGGAATCAAGCATCACGTGTAGAAGGGATCGCACAGCAACGTGCGATGAAGTGTTTTGCTGAAGAACACAATGCACCACCCAGTCTAGGAGTTGAAACCACGATCTCACGATTGTGAATACACATATACGACTGGTTTCTTTTTTCCAGTTTCCGTCTACCAGATCCACTCACAACGCTCTGATCGGCCTGAGGTTATAATAGAATGCGCTTGCCCAAGGTTGTTCCTTCTCGAGCCAAACCTGGCTCATAGGGCTGGTTTACCGGTTTCTTGGCGTATAGCTTCCCCACCTGGACGGGACGCCGGTCCGTCGCAGGTGAGCTGCAAGATGCAGGAGGGAAGAGTGAGAGAAAGTTGTGGCGAAAGAGTCAGCAGAAGTTCGCCATTACCTTCTGCCGGATCCGCATGGAGCTTAGGTGTTTCGCTCATAAACACACACATCGCCCGGTCTGAGATTCCAACCCGCGATCCCTCGACCGCGAGTCCGCTGCTCTAACCACTAGGCCATGTGCCTCCACAAATAAATGCGCCCATTTTAAAGCCTAGCCAGGCTCATGGGACCGATTTCAATGGCGTATGTGTTCCCCAGTTGGACGGGATGCCAGTCCATCGCAGCGTTACTCCAGCTAAGGGGACTGGAGCAACGTGAAATGAAGTGTTTTGCTCAGGAACACAACGCGTCACCCAGTCCAGGAATCGAAACCATAATCTTACGATCATGATGCTGACACCCTAACCACTAAGCCAAGGTGTCACACAGTGGGACAGATCCCAGAACCATGTGGTTAGGAACAAGCTTCTTACCTCACAACCACTAATTTAGATAAACAAATGGAGTATTGAGTGTGTGTGCGTGGGAGTGTTTGAATATGATTGTGTATGTGTGAGTGTGTGTGTATGAGTGTGTATGTATGTGTGTGTATGAATGTGTGTGTGAATGTATGTATGTGTGTGTTGTATGAGTGTATGTGTTTGTGTGGGGGAGTGTATGTCTACGTATGTATGCGTGTGCGTATGTGTGTGTGTGTGTGTGTGTGTGTGCAGGTGTGCTCCGTTTGACAAACTCCCTATCCACAAGACCCAAGGAACCCAAAATTGTGAACGGCATTTGGAACAGAGATAAGAAGTAGCGTCGTGAGATAAAGAAAGCTTTAGATATGATGAAAATTCACCGGAATCCCCTGCTGTCACTGACACCGGGTGAATCTAGATCTCTTGTTCACATGTCTTATAATCACTAACGACATACAACTTACTGTTACACTCAAATAACTTGGGATTAAAACGTCATTTTATTTATTAAGTCACTAGCACTATGACCCTGCAACGCCGGGTCACAGTGCTAGTGCATGCATATACAGCTGTGTGCGTGCGCACATACACGCGAGTACTGTCCAAATCTCCGACCAATCACATACAGCTAGCTGGCATTCAATTGGCGTATCAAGTTTCGGGCATTTTGATTGGGTTTTGGATAGAAAATTCACAAAAAAGTCACTTCTATTGATTTTTTTTAATGGCTTTGCGGGGTGACTGGGGAAATGTGAAGATGTGCACGACCACCCTTGGGCGGTTTTGAATGACCATAGAAAGTGTGGGTCCTCTAACTGAAAAATTGTGGATTTGTATAAAGGACACGCACGCAGATATTTTGCCGTTTATATATATAGAGAGATTTTTTTTTACCTTTTATCTTGCTTGTTTCGGTCATTTGTCCGGAAATATTGTAGAAAACACATGGCCGAGATGCCGTGCAGTGGAACTGAACAAAGGACGACATTGTTGGAGCGCAAGCTTCCGAATCACACAGCCACACCTCTGCCTTTAAACCACGCCTCTGCGGCTTTAAACCACGCTTGCATCTTCAAGCCATGCTGCTCCTACGACCTAGGCCTGCACCTTTAAGCCAGGCCTGCATCTTCAAGCCACGCCTGTGCCTTTAAGTTACGCTTGCGCCTTTAAGATACCCCTGTGTCTTTAAGCCGTACCTGCGCCTGTGCATCTGCATCTATGCCTTTAAGCAGCATTTGCGCCTTTAAGCCGCACCTGCACCTTCAAGCCACATCCGCGCTGTTAAGCCGCACCTACGTTTTAAGACTCGCCTGCTTATGTATGTTTATGTCACACCTGCGCCTTTAATCTGCGCCTACGTCTTTAAGCTACGCCTCTGTCTTTAAGCTATGCATGCGGCTTTAGGCCATGCCGGCGGCTGTGGGTCACGCCTGCGGTTTGAGCCCACGCCCGCGCCTTTATCCACACCTGCACCTTTAAGCCAAACCTGCACCTTTGAGCCTGTTCTGCCCCTTTAAGCCACACCTGCTCCTATATTCTGAGCGTATATTGTATAATGGTTTGTAACTTTGGTACAAGACCAGTAATTTTGGGGCGAGTGGAAGTCTATTTCCGTCGACATCAGTGTGCAACTGGTATTTATTTTATCGACCTCGAACTGATGAATGGCTGCATCGACCTCGGCGGAATTTGAACTCAGGACGGAAAGACGGACGGAATGCTGCTAAGCATTTTGTCCAGCGCGCTGTTGGTTCTGCCAGCTCACCGCCTCGACAGCGATCACGATAATCCTTTCTACTATAGGCAGATGGCATGAAATTTTGTGGGAGGGGGTCTAGTCGATTACATCGATCCCCAGTGTTCAACACACACACACACATACAAACATACACAAAAACACACTCAAACGCGCGCACGCAGATGCACACACGCAAACACACATTTACACAAAAACATATACATAAACGCGCACACACAAGTATGCCCACAAATACACACACACACACGCATAAACACACAAACGCCCACAGAAGCGCCCGCACATACACACAAACATTCACAAACATACACATACACACAAGTGCGCGCACACACACACACACTCACAGACATACACACGCACGCATACACCCAAACATCCACATACAAAACGTGGCTTCCAATTACACTGAAACAATTCGTATATTATATAGCAAGGAGGCTTAAACTCATTACGAAGATGAAATGGCTAAGGTCAGAAAATAACAAAGTTCAGTGAAACGAGAAGCTTAACGGATCTCAGTACTAAAAGTGACAACATTGAACTGAAAGCTCCAGGCCGTAACTCTTAGAGACGTCGACCGAAAGGCGGGACAAATATATTTAAGATGATAAAAGTGAGTTTAATGCTTGAAGCGTTTCAAATATAAAGAAGAATCTAAAGTAAGATCAAATATACGGTAAAAAAAAAAAATGAAATAAAAATACAATTAAATAAAATTAAAATATTTCTTTTGGGGATTTGGTTTGCAAGATTCTTTATATGAGTTTGTGTGTTGAAGCATATTCTGTTGTGTCTGGGGAGAGTCATTCTCTTTTTGTGCCTTATAATGTAACACACTCACCGGTTAAATTTCCACAAACATGGTACATAGTTGCATAACACACACACACACACACACCAGGAGACAGAGGTGCATACATATACAAACACACGCTCACACACACACACACATACATAGAAAATACACAAACACGGACATGCAAGCACATAAATATACAGGATACATACATACCGATGCACACACACACATATATACATACACATGCATACATACACACATACATACGTACATGCATGCATAGGCACAGACACACACACACTGACCCACACACATGCGCACAAACAAACAAAAAGGAACGCAGTGTAAATAACGGACAGAGTCAATACTATTGAAGAGGTTGCAAGACGCAACGAAAATTTTAGGGAAATAAAAATAAGAAATAAGTGGAAATTTTACCGGTGAGTGTGTTACATTATAAGGCACAAAAAGAAAATGACTCTCCCCAGACACAATAAAATAAAAATGATATTAGTCAATGATTGATATTATTTGTTCATCGGCAAACAAGGGGGGATAACTTCAGGTGTTTTACTCCCACCACGTTTAGTATCGTTAGGGAAATACAACGTTATGTTTGATTGTCACTCCATGGTTATATTATGTTTCAAAAGGGGGTAAAATTTATTCAGATTTCTAAAACGATAAGCAAAACTTGTAGAGGAGGGATAGACCTACAAAATAATTAAAAAAATATGAATCACAACGATAAAGATACTTTTCGTGTTAATTTAAATGACATTGGGAAGAATTAAAATAAACTTGGAAAAAAAAAGACCTAACGAATTTATCTAACCACACAGTAATAGAGGAAAGGCGTCAAATTAATGTGTTTTTTTTTTTTCGTTAAATAATATTATCCTATTTCAATATGCTAGATATGTTTGCTCTTTCTTCTTTATGTTTTGAATTTCTTATCAGGAAAAATAGAACCAGTTTCTAATCTAGAAACAAGAATCTTTCATTGGAATGTATGTATGTACGTACGTACGTGTGTGTTAGTATGTATGTATGTATGTATGTATGTATGTATGTATGTATGTATGTATATATAAGTATATATATAAGTATATATATATAAGTATATAATTATAAAAATATAGTTATAATTAAATGCTCTGGAATGCCAGCGCCTACACTAGAAGTAGATATCGAATACCTACAATTCACTCTATTTATAAATATAGAACAAATTTAGAGTGGATTGTAGATATTTGACATCTACTTCTAGCGTAGGGGTTGGCATTACGGAGCCCATGATTATAATTATATACATAAAAATTAATTTCACCGATACAGTCATTTTAATAAGCCACTAATATAACCACATTTATGATTATACCCTTAACTTATAAGTATATATATATATAATTCCAAGAGAGTTAGAGGTTGTGAATCCAACCAACTAAGGGATAATATCTATGCAATATATATATATATATATAATATATATATATATATATATATATATATATATATATATATATATGCATGTATATATATGACTATGTGGTTTGTGTGTGTTCGTATGTTATATTTATATATTTCGCCATGATGATATATCGCTAGCCACTACACATTCTTTATTCTCTCATTCATTGTTTCTTTGTGTTCCTTTCTGTGGAAGAGCGTAGGCTCGAAACGTTAAAGACTTTTTCACTTCCAGAGCGTTAAACTAATACATCTATTTGTTGTCTACACCACCTGTCTTAGTCTTTGTTTTTTTGTTGAAGTATATATATATATATATACTATAGTATATATATATATATATATATATTATATATATAGTTCATATATATATATACATATACTTATATATATATATATTATATATATATATATATATATATATATATATATATATATATATATATATATATATATTATATATATAATATATATATATATTATATATATATATATATATATATTACATATACTTATATCTTATATTATATATATATATATATATATATATACATATACTTATATATATATTATATATAGATATATTATATATATATATATACATATACTTATATATATATTA
>NC_043022.1:10340514-10343014 GCF_006345805.1 Octopus sinensis
ATATATATGTATGAATTTGAATGAGTGTTTACCTCGAGATTTACTTAAATTCTTCCCCATAAATTCAGTCTCTAAATATAGACAACAAGGTTACTTTGTTTGAGTTAAGATACTTCTATGTGTTTGCGAACATGTAAGGGTGAGTTTATGTGCAACATATAGGCGGGCCTGTGTAAGGTTGCACACACACACACACACACACACACATATATATATATATATTAATGAGGTATGTGTCCACATGCATGAGTGATGCTTGCACTGGTATACGTGTATGTATGCATTGATGTATGTGTAAGTTTATCCATACTTGAATACATGTATACATACTATGAATGCCTGTACGTACGAATGTATGCATGCATGTCATTATTCAGTTTTATTTCAAGATTTCTTGCCAATAGAGAAAGAACCGGTTTCTAACCTAGATCCAAGGCTCCGTATACATATATATCTGTATAGACGTTTGTGTATAATATATATAATATATATATATTATATAATATATATATACATATATATTATATAGAGAGGGTAGCAACAAGGGCGGTGCCCCAGCATGGCCTCAGCCGGATGGCTGAAACAAGTAAAAGAGTAAAAGAGTAAAAGAGTAATATATATATATAATATATATATATATACATACATACATATATATATATATATATATATATATATATATATATATATATATATATATATCTATATATACATACATATATATAAATATATAGTATGTATTATAGGCGTAGGAGTGGATGCATGGTAAGTAGCTTGCTTACGAACCACATGGTTCTGGGTTCAGTCCACTGCGTGGCACCTTGGGCAAGTATATTCTACTATAGCCTCGGGTCGACCAAAGCCTTGTGATTGTATTTGGTAGACGGAAACTGAAAGAAGCCCGTCGTATATATGTGTATATATATATGTGTGTGTGTGTGTTTGTGTGTCTGTGTTTGTCCCCCCCAACATCGTTTGACAACCGATGCTGGTGTGTTTACGTCCCCGTAACTTAGCGGTTCGGCAAAAGAGACCGATAGAATAAGTAGTAGGCTTACAAAGAATAAGTCCTGGGGTCGATTTGCTCGACTAAAGGCGGTGTTCCAGCATGGCCACAGTCAAATGACTGAAGCAAGTAAAAGAGTATGTAGTATGTATGTATGCTTGTATGAATGTATGTATGTGTATATATGTGCAATATTTGGAGTCATTTTATATGCAGATTTGTATGATTTGTTTTACGTAGTTGCATGTCTATACATGCGTTAATATACTTAAAATGGTAAACTTCTGGAAAGTTTTACAGTTACAGTGATTATTTGGATGGAAGGATAGATGGGCTTATTTATTTTTATATGTATGTCTGTATGTACTGGTTTGTTTACGTCCCCGTAACCAAGCGGTTCGGCAAAAGATACCGATAGATTAAGTACCAGGGTTTAAAAACAAATAAGTACTGGGGGTCGATTCCTTCGACTAATCTTATTTCTTTACTGCCCACAAGGGGCTAAACACAGAGCGAACAAACAAGGACAGACAAATGGATTAGGTCGATTACATCGACCCCAGTGTGTAACTGGTACTTAATTTATCGACCCCGAAAGGATGAAAGGCAAAATCGACCTCGGCGGTATTTGAACTCAGAACGTAGCAGCAGACGAAATACCGCTAAGCATTTCGCCCGGCGTGCTAACGTTTCTGCCAGCTCGCCGCCTTCGACTAATCTGGTTCCTGCGATGTCCCCGGCATGGCCGCAGTCCAGTGACTGAAGCAAGTAACAGGTAAAAGATATCAATCTTTATACAAGGGTTTCCTGAAGCATGGAATGTCTTGCATCGGTTCCCTCAGCAGCAACACGGTTGGGAAATTGATGAAGAAGCTAGGGAAAAAGAAACTATTAGACCAGTATAAAACGACACCGAAAGCAAAATGAAAAGAAAAGCATGGATAATAAAGACATAATTTAGTTGATAGCAAACAGCAAAATGAGATCTTGTACTTGTTTGTCGCACAAGTCGGTCAGTAAGAAGACACTCAGAAAAAGTGAGAACAGAAGACTTACCTACAAAAACGCGTGTAAGTGGTACGTTTGCCTTATCTGTGTGACACAAAGTATAACATTTGCTAGTTTAATCTCTGCAAGAGTGTTTGGCACGTGATAACATGATAGCTTCAGTGATAATACAATGAGTGGCTTCTACAAATATTTACATCCACTTAAAGATATACATGCATGTATATGCATATGCGTACGTGTGTGTATATATATATATATAATTATATATAATATATATATATATATATATATATATATATATATATATATATAATATATATATATATGTAAATAATATACACATATAAATATACATGTAGATAGTTTATATATATATATATATATATATATATGTATAAATAATAGAATGGAGTCGAACGAAGATGTTAACAAAATTCCTTTACTCTCGACACATGTTTCGAAGACAGCATATTTTCATTCCGA
>NC_043022.1:10345514-10347707 GCF_006345805.1 Octopus sinensis
GCGGCCGAAGAAAAGACCCAACATCAGCTCTGTAGGCTTGCTTTTCACGTCACGTGACTGCATGATGGAAGTTGAACTGAAGAAGCAGCTAAAATTTCCAGCACATACCACCCAGACCTTGCTGAGATTAGATGAAATTCATGGTTTCTGAGCAAACAAGGCAGCTAACCCTCTAGATAACGTCCTTTGTTTCATTGTTTCGTTTACACGAATTAACGAGAAATTCGGTGAACGAAACGAGATTGTTTTCCAAACTGGAGGCGAACACCTTTCTCCGTGTGGTCAGCTTGAAAAATTGTTAAGATACTTGGATATTTTCCTACTCTTCTTAACATGTGGCCTTAATTCACAGATAAGAAATTATTTATATATATATATATATATATATAATATATATATATATAGATATATATATATATATGAATTTGTTGTGTAATGAGATAATAAAAAAAAAGGCTGTATAGAATTAGAGCATTTATAGATAGAAGGTCTTACAGCTGTTTCTAGAATATTAATTAATAATAATAACTATGACTTAACTTTTCCTCTCACACCGTTCCGATGAAGGGATATTATTATTAACTAATATTCTAGAAACAGCTGTAAAACCTTCTATCTATAAATGCTCTAATATCTATACAGCCTTGGTTTTTGTTATCTCATTGCACAAAAAATTATTATATACACACGCTGACATAGAACCGACGTTGAACACTTTATTCGCAATATTACCGAATCTGGAACTTAACTATGGTCTGTCTATAGCACTCATTCAGCATTACCTGACACCTTTGGGTCTCAATGACACCATTATCTCTTATATATATATATATATATATATATACATATATCTTTTTTAATAATATATTATTATTAATATTAGGAAATCAATATCAAAACTCCTCAGAAAGATATACACGTGTGAAAAATAATTGTTGTATTAAAAATAAATAAATATATATATATATAAGTATGTATAAGTATAAATATATAATGTATATGACAGTTTAAAAGTTTTGAATTAATTATTTAAAGCATCTTACGATCGTTTCACAGAGGAGTTGTCTCTATAATGGAATCGTATATTGATAAGCATTTATAGACAACGCTTCTGCTCTTCAGAGATATAAAATTCGAATTCTGTATAACATATCGGATGGTTTTTTCTTTTAATTTGAAGTAAAACTATAAAATGGGGTTTGTTTGAAAGATAAATTAAAAAATTAAAAATTACTGCTTTTGATGAGAGCTGACAAAAATATTCATTCATAAATTTATTACACACACACACATACACACGTGACACGCTTCAATACAGAAGTAAGATGGAAGCCACTTACCCAAAATGTCACCTACGCAGTGGGATCGAACTCGGAACCTTGTGGGCTGTAAATCAAACTTCGTAACCACACTGCTACATCTTCCCCTTACAACAGGGATCCCCAGCCAACGGGCCGCACAGAAAGAACAAAATTTACAACTCCCTTTTCATTTTATTGACTTCCACAGACTGCTTTTGCGTGAAATAAATGTAATAAATGTTTTTTATGTGTCATAGATATGTAACATACATGTAATATGAATGTAATATATATATGTAAAATATATGTGTTTTATGTGTTATAAATTATATATTATGCACTTTATTGTATCCCCAAAAGAGGTCGGGAACCGCTGCTCCTACGAAATTTCAAAGTAAAAACTGCACACACGTCATTCCCAACGGCAAAAGTAAAATTATGCATATACAGAAGATGGTATGCAGACGTTATCTAATTGAATAATTACAATAAGTGTCCCAAAATGGCCTCATTTCCTGTTTATTGAAGCTATCCTCGTGCATTTTAATTGTTTTCCCTATTTGTTTAGTCTTCCAAAAACTATCAATAATTTCAGACTTGCTGAATTATTCATTACTTTAAATTTTGCTGGTGGTGAACTAACACAATTGTTAACGTGCCGAACAAAATGCTTAACGGTATTTCTTCCGCCGTTACGTTCTGAGTTCAAAATTCGCCGAGGTCGATTTTGCCTTTCATCCTTTCGGGGTCGATTAAATAAGTACCAGTTACGCACTGGGGTCGATATAATCGACTTAATCCGTTTGTCTGTCCTTGTTTTCCCCCTCTGTGTTTAGCCCCTTGTGAGTAGTAAAGAAATAGGTATTTCTTCCGCCCATTTCTTCTAAGTTCA
>NC_043022.1:10347807-10380307 GCF_006345805.1 Octopus sinensis
GTGTATTTATGTGTGCCTGTATGTATGTGCGTGGGTGGGTGTCTGTATATGTGTGTATATGTTTGCGTGTATGTATGTACAGATATATAAGTACCGATTCTGAGTTCTATGCATATAAATCGCCTCGTTATTACTATTTTCACTGAAATCATAAGTTTTTGAATCAAGTGGACAACTATTGTAGGCGTCGTGGGGAGAAGTGGTTGCTAACAACAGGTGACGGGGTAGTAAGGTGACTGCAGATAAAGATGGTGGAGGAAAACGCGGAGTGGAAAAATTATCTTGCGCACAAATGCGAGTCATTCAATGATAGTAGGAAGGGAGATAACTTTGTTGCAGCATTTTGTAATAGCATGTTACAGTTATTTCCCTTGAAAAGCGCAAAAGCTAACCTATCAAAAGTAGCATCTGTGAGGTAAGAAGTTTGCTTCCCAACCACATGGTTCCGAGTTCAGTCCAGCTACATGGCACCTTGGGCAAGTGTCTTCAGCTATAATCAGGGACCGACTAAATCCTTGTAAGCAGAATTTGTAGACGAAAACTTAAAGAAAGGCAATCTATCTATCGATATATATGTACATATATATTTATATTATTATTATTATTATTATTATTAAGGTGTTAGCTGGCAGAATCGTTAGCACGCTCGGCGAGCTGGCAGAAACGTTAGCACGTCGGACGAAATGCGTAGCTGTATTTCGTCTGTCTTTACGTTCTGAGTTCAAATTCCGCTGAGGTCGTCTTTGCCTTTCATCCTTTCGGGGTCGATAAATTAAGTACCAGTTACACACTGAGGTCGATGTAATCGACTTAATTCGTGCGTCTGTCCTTGTTTGTCCCCTCTATGATTAGCCCCTTGTGGGTAATAAAGAAACAAATTATTATTATTATTATTATCATCATCATTATTATTATTATTAAGGTGGTGAGCTGGCAGAATCGTTAGCACGTTCAACAAAATGCTTAGCGGCATTTAGTCCGTCTTTACGTTCTGAATTTAAATTCCGCTGAGGTCAACTTTGCTTTTCATCCTTTCAGGGTCGATAAAATAAGTACCAGTTAAACACTGTAGTCGATCTACTAGTCCCCTCCCAACAAATTTCAGGCTTTGTACCTATGGTCGACTTTGCCTTTCATCCTTTCGAGGTCGATAACAAAAGTATCAGTGGAGTTCTGAGGGTCGATGTAATCAACTGCCCCAAAATTTCAGGCTTTGTGTCCTAAAGTAGTAATAACTATGAAAGACACATACTCAATGCACCTCCTTTGCTTGTTTGCTGGAAGGCTGCGGGTTGATTCAGTGGAGATGACTGTCTCAAAACCCAGAGTGTTAAAGTTATAGACAGATGAGACAACTCACTCCATATCCCATCCAGGAGCGATGGACATCGATGTTTTGCCATTTCTGTGGCTTATCAGCATCACGCACCTAAACCAAATTGGAGGTGAACTGAATAGCCCATCCATGGCTGTATGCAAGATAGTGTAAAAATTATTTGTTGGTATGACCTGACGATGAATACGTAGGAATAAATTCAAATATGAATTACGAGCAATGCTAGTGTTGTAAATATTATCAAATACACTTTCTCTCTTTTACTTGTTTCAGTCATTTGACTGCGGCCATGCTGGAACACCACCTTTGTAAGCCCAGTACTTATTCTATCGGTCTCTTTTGCCGAATCGCTAAGTGACAGGGACATAAACACACCAGCATCGGTTGTCACGCAATGCTAGGGGGACAAACACAGACACACATATACACACACATACATATATACAACAGGCTTCTTTCAGTTTCCGTCTACCAAATCCACTCACAAGGCATTGGTCGGCCTGGGGCTATAGTAGAAGACACTTGCTCAAGATGTCACGCAGCGGGACTGTACCCGGAACCATGTGGTTGGTAAGCAACGTTCAATAATAAATACTGCAGTTGATTAATTCAACTGAAATTCTTCAAGGTGGTGCTCCAGCATGGCCACAGTCTAGTGACTGAAACATGTAATGGATATGTAGGAATAAATTCAAATATGAATTACGAGCAATGCTAGTGTTGTAAATATTGTCAAATACACTTTCTCTCTTTTACTTGTTTCAGTCATTTGACTGCGGCCATGCTGGAGCACCACCTTTGTAAGCCCAGTACTTATTCCTATGTATCCTTTACATGTTTCAGTCACTAGACTGTGGCCATGCTGGAGCACCACCTTGAGGAATTTCAGTTGAATTAATCAACTGCAGTATTTATTATTGAACGTTGCTTACCAACCACATGGTAATAAGTACTTATAAATGACAATGGTAGTGTTTGAGCAAGGTGCTTGGAATTATAGTTAAAACAACACAACAAATAAAGGTTTTAAAGTTTGCTTTTTATTTCAGTGTTAATCTCTGTTTGATAATCTACTGCATGAATTAAAATAAAATATATCTTAAGAAGTTGATGAGCATGACTTTGGCTCTGGCAACATTATAATTTCCTGGTTCCAAATGAGTCAGGTACAACAACAAAAAAATTAGGGGTACAAAAGTTGCAATTGACTGCTACACTTTATTCAAATGCCTAAATGAAAGATGGTACATCTTGAATGAACTTGTCAGAATATATATATATATATATGTGTGTGTGTGTGTGTGTGTATATATATGTGTGTGTGTGTGTATATGTGTGTGTGTGTGTGTGTGTATATATGTGTGTGTGTGTGTATATATATGTGTGTGTGTGTATGTGTGTATATATATACATGTGTGTGTGTGTGTGTGTGTATGTATATATATATATATATATATATTGATATTGGTTCCTCGTGCAGTTGGAACTTGATTATGTGTGCTGGATGGAACAAAACAATATGTCAAAGCTCTCTGCTGAATAACTCTCCTGTCTCCAGACCAAAATCTGAACTCAATCATGCATTCCACCTCACTGAAGAATAGCGGAAAAAATTCTTCATTTTAAAGCTGAAGGTGGGCTCCAGTGAACAAACACAATTTGCCTGCGCTTGGCTGGTCTATCACCTGATGGGACTGGATAGCCCACATAAAGCCAGAAAAACTCAACCATCAAGTGACTAGGTTGTGTGACCATTTGTAGCAAACACACGTATGAGCTGGTGTTGGGGTATTTAAAGCAAAACAACCGAATGATAAATATAATTCTGCTGCAATATAATCATGAGCAATATTTATATCAAAGTTAGCTTTTGAGTGAAAATAGATATTTAATTGCTTGAAAACACTCTGCTTCTTCTAGAGCATCTCTCAGAATACGAAATTTGCTTCCCTTTGAATTACAACTCTTAAACCACTTCTTTAACATTCGGTAACTCTGTTCTTCCGGATCACTAGGAAAGTTATTCTCAATTGCTGCCAGTTCATCTATTTCAATTTTTAAGAAAATCCCTGTAAAAGATGCATGGAAAAGAAACTGTTACAACAACAACAACAACCAACATTAATGCAGCAAGACAGCAGTCCCCAACTTTTTTTGCCCAACGGACAGATTTCAGGCAAGACAGTTTTCCCACAACCCCAGGGATCACATGCATTACAAAACACAAAGTACATTAAATACAATTTAATTATTACATACTAGCATTATGACCCATCTTTGCCGGGTCATAGTGCTAGTGCATGTATATATGTGTACATATTACATGTACATCTATATATATACATCTACACATAAAATACAAAATACAAAGTTATATCTTGATATCGCTAGTGATAACAATACTGAAAATATAACAGACTGGAATTGTATGACTATTCCATTTCTGCACGCTAATTTTATTTTTAATTTATTCCCATTCATGTGAAACCACTTATTCAAGTTCAAATCCTTGATGCAATTTTATACCAATTTCTATTTTTACTTTTGTTATGATACAATTGTATTAAACTTTAGTTTGATTTTAATTATTACTTACTACATATAATTCAATTGTTATTATTATCTCTAATTTTTATTGTTAAAGTGAAAGTATCTGACATAAAATAGAGAAATGTTTTTGTTTCACTTTTAACATGTAATACTGAAATAGTGGAGAAGATATGATATTGCTGTGGGCTCGCCCTAGGCAAGAAGTTGAACATTTTTTTTTGCCCATGAAACTACATGGCATGTATAAAATTTGAATGAAATTGGTTGTGTAGTTCTCAAGTTTTAGGGAAACACACAGACAGACAGACACTTTCTCAGTTATATATATAGAGAGATAAAGTACATACATATCTTATACATATATAATACACATATGCATATATAACTTATTTAATGCATATATATCATGTATATGAGGGCCGACTGAAATGCTCAGAGGCTGATCAAGATACACTCCTGGTATATGACCAAATGAGGTTTATTTTTCGTGGCCTATGCCAGGGGTGTAACCAGCCCACTTATGCGTACCTTTCCTTCATTGGACACTAAACTCTGCTTGCAAAGACCTGTTGAGGCAAGTGAAATCAAAATCGAAATCAAATTCGATGACTGGCATCCGTGCTAGTGGAGTGTTAAGAGCACCATCTGAGCATGATCATTGCCAGAGCGGCTAACTAGCTTCTGTACCGGTGGCACATAAAAAGCACCATTTGAGCATGATCGTTACCAGCGTCACCTTACTGGCACGTAAAAAAACATTCAAATGAGGTCGTTGCCAGTTCCGCTGGACTGGCTCCTGGGCAGGTGGCATATAAAAAACACCATTTGAGCGTGGTCATTGTCAGTACCGCCTGACTGGCACATAAAAGCACCCACTACATTCTCGGAGTGGTTGGCATTAGGAAGGGCATCCAGCTGTAGAAACTCTGCCAGATCAAGATTGGAGCCTGGTGCAGCCATCTGGTTCGCCAGTCCTCAGTCAAACCATCTAACCCATACTAGCATGGAAAGCAGACGTTAAACAATGATGATGATGATGAGTCCCTCTTGCTGTCCATACACTTCTTCCATCGGTGTTGCAGCACTTGGATGCCATTGATGAAGAAGCTTTTGTCTTGTTGCCCAAAAAAGTCATCAACAGCAGATATGAAGTCATTATCACTGTGATATTGGTTCCCAGCCAAGTGTCTTTTTTTTTTCAAGTTGGGGAACAGATGATAGTCAGATGGAGCCAAATCAGGAGAACAGCAAGGGTGATTAACCATTTCAAGCCACAGCCATACACAGCAGCCATTGAAACCAAGTACTTGTGTGCTGTAGCATTGTCCAGATGAGACAAGATCCCTTTCATCAGTTTTCCTGGCAATTTGGTCTTGGTAGCCTTTCATAACTGTCTCAGCAAGTTGATATAGTACACTCCATTGATGGCATGGCCCTTTTGAAGGTAGTCAATAAACACAATGCCTTTTACATCCCCAAAACTGAGAGCATCCCCTTCTTCCCGCAGATGAGTCAACCTTGGCTTTCTTTGAAGCAAGTGAGGCGGGGTGTTTCCACTTCATGGATTGTCACTTTGTCTCTGGCTCAAAATAATTAGGAGATGTTCAAGGAAACCAGCTGGATCTGCCTCAAACAATGTCAGTTTTTCCCATGATGTGATCAGCCTGATGCACTTTTGATCAGGTTTCATATGTGGCACCCATCGAGTAGAAACCTCCACCATACCAAGTTCATTGTGCAGAATACTCTAAACTCGCTCACAGGATATGCTCATAGCATTGGCTATTTGCTTTATAGTGAATTGCCTGTCATCCATCTCCATGTGGGGAACGCAATCAATGCTTTTCAAAAGCCTGCTTAAATGTAAAATTTATAGAAATAAGCAGTGTGTTGTAATTTTATACTTACCAACTTGCTGCCATTTATTTGGTAATACTTTTGCTATCTTTTGCAAGTCCCTTTTCTCCAGTTTGTGAGAATCTGCAAAAATATTTCAAAATCTTTCACATTATATTGGTTTCAAATTTTGGCACAAGGCCAGCAATTTTGGAGGAGGGTGTAAGTCAATTACATCAACACCAGCATTTGTAAAAAACAAGGCTTTCGTGTCAGCCTAGGGCTACAGTGGAATTCACTTGCTTAAAATGCACTGTGTTTGATGAGGGTTCCAGTTGATTCGTTCGCCAGAACAGCATGTACCCTTCATGTTGCTCTCTAGGAGATTCAGCACAGGAGGAGGAGACTCCCTTTGGTCATAAATAACCATGAGATTGCACCTTAAAAAGTTACCCTCCGAGGCACAATTTAGAGCAAGGTTGTTTATGGAAGACCAGCAGTCACCCATGCATACCGGCCTCCCCTCTCCACACCACTGATGTTATCCAAGGGAAAGGCAAAGGAGCCAATACAGCTTCGCAACTCATTTCTACAGCTGACTTAACTGGAGCAACGTTAAATAAAGTGTCTTGCTCAAGAACACAACATGCAGCCAGGTCCAGGATTCAAGCTCACAACCTCACGATCGTAAGCTCAATGCTCTAACCACTGAGCCATGCACCTTCATGTAATATAGTATAATATAATATATTTACAAGGCAGCAAACAGGTAGAATGGTTAGCATGCCAGGCAAAATGCTTAGCAGCATTTCGTCTGTCTTTATGTTCTGAGTTCAAATTCTGCCATTGTTGACTTTGACTTTCATCCTTTTGTGGTCAATAAAATAAATACCAGTAGAGTATTTGGGGGATGGGGTCGATCTAATCGACCCATCTCTTCCCTGAAATTGCTGACCTTGAACCAAAACTTGAAAGCAATATAATGTTTAACATACGTGTGCTGATGAAAGACCAGAGGCTGCAGTCCTCCAGTTTTACTAAGCCCTGTAAAAGAATTCAGAAGGTTGGGCCTTCAACCAGGCCTTTCGCAATATCCTTAAAATCAGGAACATTTCAGCACCCCTTCATGTATATATATATATATATATATATATATATATATATATTTATATACACACACATACAGGCAGATCAGATAATTATGATTTTATTCAACATACTCCTCTCTCAGATTCACATACTTATTGCAGCAGTCCTTTGGGTTTTCTAAGCCCTGTAAAAGAACTCAGAAGTTTGGGTCCCCAGCCAGTCCTTTCGCAATGCCCTTAAAGCCAGGACGTTTTCAGCACCCCCTCATATAATCAGAAGAACAACAGCCTATACACTAGGCCACATACCTTCACCTGACTATAAATCATGAAAAGACAGGGTAGTCACATCTGGAAAATCTATCTTCATAATTTTGCCAGATTATGACAAAACTGGAACTAAAACACAACACAAACCACATTATTTCATACTGCGACTGTGTGGTTAAGAACCTTGTATCCCAACCATATGGTCTTGGGTTCCATCTCACTACACTGCATTTTAAGCAAGTGAATTCCACTGTAGCCCTAGGCTGACACCAAAGCCTTGTGTGTTGATTTGGTAGATGGAAACTGAAAGAAGCCTATCAAGCATGTGTGTGTATATCTGTATGAGTATGTCTTTATTTTTCTATTTCGCCCTCACCATCACTTGACAACTGGTCTTGGTTTGTTTGCATCCCTGTAACTTAGCAGTTCAGTTGAAAGAAGACTAATAGAATAAGTATTAAGCTTAGAAGGCAAGCATTGTGGTCAATTTGTTCAACCAAGCCCTTCAAAGTGGTACCCAAGCATGTGGTACCCAAGTATGTGGTACCCAAGCATGTGGTACCCAGTCCAATGAAAGAAACAAGTAAAAAACAAAACCAATGCAAAAGATGTACCATTCAGTCGACGACCCACACAGACGAGAGATCATCAAATATTTCCTTACCGAATCCATTTTTGGTTGTTACTGGTTGTCGACACTGGGGACACTTTCTCAGTCTAATTTTAGAGCATTCCCTACATGTTCTTTTGTGTCCACATGGAAGGAATTTCACAGTGACCTGGTTATCTCCACACAGCACACATTTATCCCTGTAATAGCGTAACAGAGAATAAAATAGAATATAAAAACACAGTCTACCAACGACATGAATTCAAACCAAAAATGACATTGTGTATAAGTTTTACAGTGAATATTAAAATGTTAAAGGGGAAAAATTATACTGGTGTTTTTGTATTAAAGACTACAGAAATATATTTATGATACCACAATATCTATGTATATATCTGTCTGTCCATCCATCACCTAGATCTATTTATCTATCTTTCTGTCTATCTATCTATCTATCTATCTATCTATATATCTTTCTGTATCTATCTATCTTTCTGTCTATCTATCTATCTATCTATCAATCTATCTATCACCACAGGTGTGCTATTCCTGGACGTTATTCCTTCTCTGGACCTTTTCTTTCTCCTCTTTCTGATGGCTTCAGTGATACACACACACATGCATGCAGGTTATGTATGTATGTATGGCCTCAGTGACATGCGTGTGCGCACGCACGCACACACACGCCAACTTCAAAAGAATTTCCCTGATCGGATCTTTTCGGTTTGAACGGCAGTTTTTTAAAATAATTTCTAGGTAACTAAAAAATGTTAAACTTCGTATACTGGTAGAATGTGTTTATAAAACATCTTTTTTTCTTGGCTTTCTTGAGAAAATTCTGTAGTTTGTAAGGTCTTTAATTTCTTGCCTTTCGGCAATTTCAGCCAATCAATGACGTCTATTGAGGTGAAAACGATTTCTGCCGTAACATTTTATGGCGGCGTCATATGAAAATGTCCCCGTTTTTTATGAGAAAAAAGATACCCTGTGGCCATAAACTGAGGGGTCACTCGTAAACAGAGCTGGATAACAAAACCGTTCCCTATTTAGTGTCCACCCATAATTATGACTCTAGTTTCGATCTATTTATTGCATTTCAATCTGTTTTAGGGTTAGGGTTAGGGGTATCATTTTTTCTTCTAAAATATAAATAAACCCAATCTGTTTCTTAAACGAGGGACATTTTCATATTTCACTGCCAGAAAATTTTACGGCAGAGAATGTTGTCACCTCAATAGACGTCATTGATTGGTTGAAATTACCAAAAACAAACTACAGAATTTTCTCAAGAAAACCAAGAGAAAAAGATGTGGCAATCAATCTTTCGTCTCTAGTAAACCTTTCCGTCGATTTCCGTAAAAAACTTCTTTTTTTTTTTACATATGGGCTTGCGGGAACTTTTGAAGTAATGAGAGCGAAAGAGTCTAAGAGAAAGCGATTGTATGACGAGGGAAGTTCTTTTGAAGTTACCGTGCATGGGAAGCATTGATGTACATGTGTGTGTGTGTGTGTGTTTGATGGGGTGTGGGAGACAGACAGTATGTTGTGTAAATGAAGTGCTTCTGTTAGTGTGTGTTAAGAGACAGTAATGTATGAAAGAGAGAGATAACTGAAATTTTTTACTCGGTGTATGTGTATATGTATGTGTGTGTGTGTGTGTATGTATGTATGGCCGATTCAGTGTTTACATTATTTCGAGTTAAAACGAAAGATTACCTTTGCCTGTTTATGTAACGGTCTGCTATGTAGAAAATAATGAGGTTGACTCAATGGAATAATGACAGTGATCGAAGATATAGACAATTTTTTTTTATTTAATCGTTATACTATTGACGAAAGATCGCCAAAGATGTTTCATAAACACATTCTACAGTATACGAAGTTTAAAAGTGTTTAGTTACATAGAAATTATTTTAAAAAACTGCCGTTCAAACCGAAAAGATCCCCCCGATCAAATCGCACTTTCTCTCTCTCTTTTATGCCGACTTCAAAAGGTCCCCTTTCCCTCCAACCACATTTGTAAAAAAATAAATATTTTTTACGGAAACCACCGATGTTATTCAGAAAAGTACCATAAGCTAGCCGAAGTGTGGCTTTGAATTTGGATAATTTAATTATCGCATGTACAGACAATGCTCCTTCCGTGACTGGAAATCGTGAAGGATTTATTGCCCTGATTTAAAAAATGTCCTATCAGATTCAGGTGCTCTCAATTGTTTTCATTGTACTTTGCACCAGCAAAATCTGTGCTAAATCGGCCATTTTAATTAACACTCTGCAAAAAGTCACCAATATTGTTAATTATATTCGTACCAATGCAACAAGACATCGATAGTTTCGTAATATGTTGTGATTGAACGATGAGGTATTCACTGTGGATTTGCCGTATGAATCTAAAGTGCTTTGGCTCCCGCAAGGACAAGTGTTGGAAAAAGTTTTAACTTTACGCGAGCAGGTAATAAAATTTTATGAAGAACGAAATGGACAGTATGAATTATTAGCTGAAGATTTCTACAGGAATACTGCATTTCTTTGTGATATCATCTCAAAGTAAAATGACTTATTTATTTGCGAGGTAAAACAAAATCAGTTTATGACATGTGGCAAAAAAAATTCAAGCGTTTCGGAAAAAAAAGTTATGTTTTGAAAGATGTTCAAAATGAAATTTCAGGTGTACACTTTCCCCATTTAGTTAAGGTCGTTCATAACATGAAAAATTATATGAATCCGTTGATGAATATGCACGTGTTCTGGATTTATTAATTGAAGAATACAATGAAAGGTTCGCCGACGTTTCAACCACATCTAGTTGATGCCAAGGAGGCGCAATGGCCCAGTGGTTAGGGCAGCGGACTCGCGGTCGTAGGATCGCGGTTTCGATTCCCAGACCGGGCGTTGTGAGTGTTTGTTGAGCGAAAACACCTAAAGTTCCACAAGGCTCCGGCAGGGGTGGTGGTGATCCCTGCTGTACTCTTTCACCACAACTTCTCTCACTCTTACTTCAAAGGGCCGGCCTTGTCACTCTGTGTCACGCTGAATATCCCCGAGAACTACGTTAAGGGTACACGTGTCTGTGGAGTGCTCAGCCACTTACCCGTTAATTTCACGAGCAGGCTGTTCCGTTGATCGGATCAACCGGAACCCTCGTCGTCGTAACCGACGGAGTGCTTCCCAGTTGATGCCTGCAGGGTTCCTTAAAAGTTGCAGATGGAATTAATCGCGCTCTCAGAAGATGACATGTTAAAATCATTATTTAACCCTAAAAATAGATCCAGTTGAAGTATGGGAAACTGCAGTAGAATATCCAAGACCTGGTCGGCATGCACGAAAAATGCTGTGCTGCTTCTCTACGACATTGCTGCGAATTTACATTTTCGTACTTAAACAAAATCCCTTAAGGTCGCAGATTACGGATGTCCATCTAGAACATCAGCTTAAACTGTGAACCTCAATGCTACACCAAACATTGAAAGGCTTTCAGACAAAAAACAGCAACATCTTAGTCACTGAAAGGTGAGTTACGTTTAGAATTAACTATTTTAAAGATATTTTCAAATTAGTCATTTTTCTTTAGTATTGTGATTCACTACGAAATATGCATTAAAAATTTTTTAATTTAATGCGACCTCTTGACTTAAAAGATTTCCCCTCCTTGGGTAAATAATACACGCATCCTCCGTGGTCAAGTTGTAAGCATTAATCCCACCCGTTTTCGTCGTAGCAAACCCCTAACCCTCGTGTGTGCGTATTCTTTATCTTCGCCGGCTTTATTATCTTGAAGAGCTTTGAATACAAATCAGATGGCAGGATGCTTGTTAAGGGGACATTAACCAGACTAATTTCCACTAGTTCTTCCCTACTTTGGGAAAAAGGGAAGATTTCAGTTCCAGCTGTTTATTTAATTTCTGCTGATTTTATAAATTCCTGAAAGCATGTTTACATAAAAGAGGTTTAAGAATGATCGATATCCTGGAACATTTTGAATTCGTGTTAAACATGTCATTACGAATGAGTACCAGGGGCGTACATTCGGGTATGCGCTGCAAACCCATCAAAAATGGCAAATTCATTATGAATATTAACGTTACTCATAAGTTTAATCACAAATTATAAGGTAAAACTTTTGGGCAAGACTTTGTACCCCCCCCCAAAAAAAAAAACCACCCCTTCAATTTTTTTTCCTACACAAACCCCCGTTTTCGGCTACGGAGAATACGAATCTGCAAAAAAATTAGCAAAAATCGGCATTTTCAAACCCCCCCCCCCCCCCCCGCGCCACTTTTAACTTTTTTCAGAAATTTTTTTTTTTTCAAAATATGCGGAAAAATACGGAGATTATGATTCTGAAAAAAAATTTTTCTAGTTAGGGTTACGGAAAAAAGTGAAAAAAGATGAAGAAATGGGGGTGGGGGGATTACAAAATTCCGATTTTTGGCAATTTTCTGGAATCTCCATATTCGAAAACGTGGGTTCTTATTTTTAGAAAAAAGTGGAAATTTTACCGTTCAAACCGAAAAGATCCAAAACTAATAATACATTTTTAGAAGTCAGAAACAAAACTTAAGTCAGGTCAAATTTACCAAATTTGCTCAGTGAATTTTGTGAGGTTTTTGAACATTTTACGTCTCAAAGAAGAAGAATAGAACTTAAGTAATTTAAGTGTGGCACATAAAAAGCACCATTCGAGCGTGATTGTTACCTGCGTCGCCTTACTGGCACTTGTGCTGGTGGCACATGGAAAACAACATTCAAGTGTGATCGTTGCCAGTGCCGCTGGACTGGCTCCTGTTCAGGTGGCACATAAAAAGCACCATTTGAGTGTGGTTGTTGCCAGTACCACCTGACTGGCCCTTGTGCTGGTGGCATGTAAAATCACCCACTACATTCTCAGAGTGGTTGACATTAGGAAGGGCATCCAGCTGTAGAAACTTTGCCAGATCAGATTGGAGTCTGGTGTAGACATCTTGTTCGCCAGACCTCAATCAAATCGTCCAACCCATGTTAACATGGAAAGCGGACGTTAAACGATGATGATGATGATGATTTTTCACTGTGTGTCCTGAAGAAAATCATGGCTTATGTTAGAATGCTTTTAATTTATAGGGTATTATTACGCTTACTTTGGTGTCGTATATCTGTCTCCCAAGTGAATTAATTTTACATTATTTAGATTTTGAATAGAAATATAGTTTGTATGCCTTGAGTAATACTATTGTTAGTCATAGTATGGTGAGTATGACACCACACCCAAAAATAACAACCATCTTACGTCACTGCTGAACACTTACTCAGGTGAGAAAAATCCATTTATTTTCTTCTTAAAATCTGGATCTTTTATGATGTCAAGTGGTGTCACATTGCTGTAGTTTTCATAAACTTTATTTCTTTTATCTGTTAGAAAGCGTTCCACTACTCTCCCAGGAACTTTGTCTTCCTTACTCAAGCCAAGTTTGGAGCAAAACTATAAAAGATGAAATATAAAACAATGGGTATTAATTAGACTGCAATATACAATTAGCCTTTTAGCATTTAAATGGGTAACACCTGGCCTAAATATTCTACCTGTTTTACATTCGAAGAAACTAGATCCAGCTTCTCACACCTACCCTACAATGTCATTCTAAGAATACAAAAAAAAAAATCACATTGTTAAAATCTCAAAGCTACAAGATAATGAGTGATTAATTTGAAACAACATGAATAAATAAGCATTATCTGACTGAATAACCTGAATGCTAAAAGGTCAAACTGACCTTATCCAGCCCAGATATTCCCGTTTTATGTTCAAACTGGCCAGATCTGGCCTCTCACACTTACCCTTCAATGACATTCTATAAGTAAACAAGCATGTTGTCGAAATGCCAACGCTATGAGATAATGCATGATTCATTCAAAACGATGGGAATATATAATCATTATATTTGACCGAGTAATTTGAATGCTAGAGGGTTAAACTAATCACATCTGGCCCGAATATTCAACCCGCTTCATGTTCAAAACAACCAGATCCAGCCACTCACATCTACCCCGTGACACCATTCTAAAAATAAACAAACATAGGCGTAGGAGTGGCTGTGTGGTAAGTAGCTTGCTTATGAACCACATGGTTCCGGGTTCAGTCCCACTGCGTGGCACCTTGGGCAAGTGTCTTCTACTATAGCCTCGGGCCGACCAAAGCCTTGTGAGTGGATTTGGGAGATGGAAACTGAAAGAAGACCGTTATATATATATATATATATGTGTGTGTATGTTTGTGTGTTGTGTTTGTCCCCACCAACATCGCTTGACAACCGATGCTGGTGTGTTTACGTCCCCGTAACTTAGCGGTTCGGCAAAAGAGACCGATAGAATAAGTACTACTCTTACAAAGAATAAGTCCTGGGGTCGATTTCCTCGACTAAAGGTGGTGCTCTAGCATGGCCACAGTCAAATGACTGAAACAAGTAAATGAGTAAACATAATTGAAATCTTAAAACTACAAGATAAAGCACAAACAACTACAACTATTTGAATATATAAAAATTGCATTTGACAGAGTAAACTAAACAGATAACCTCAATACACACCCACACATAAATATATGTGGTGGACTCCCCTGTCGTAATCAAGGGATGAGTTTCCCAACTTCTTGCTGAACACCCTCTACATATGATTTTTTTTTATGGCAATCAATATAAGTTTGATATATAAGTTTTATTAGAGGTTTATGTTAACCTCATGAAGGGATGGTTTCTTCCTAGGAAACTTAGCAGTTTGGCAAAAGAGACTAATAGAATAAGTACTAGGCTTGCAAAGAATAAGTCCTAGGGTCGATTTGCTCGACTAAAAGCAGTGCTCCAGCATGGCCACAGTCAAATGACTGAAATGAGTAAAAGAGTAAAGAGTATATATATATATATATATATGAGTGGACAAATGAGAGAGAGGGCACTCAACATATCTATTGGGAGTTACATGTATTATTCAAAACAGTTTGACTCGGATTCCCTGCTACTTCAATGATGTGACTGTTTATTTTGGGAACAACATTGTGAGTTAGGTGTAAGAAGCCAGTGTTGGTCAGCATGAACATAAAACAGGTAGAATCTTTGGATCAGATATGGCCAGTTTAACCTTTTAGCATTCAGACTTCTCCCTCAAATATAATGCTTATCTGTTCACACTGTTTTGAATTAATTTGGATGATGTGGTTGTTTATTTTTAGAATGACATTGTTGAGCGGCTGACCTGATCTGGTGTGAGAAACTTGATCGGGTCAGCTTGAACTCAAAACTGGCTGAATATTTGGGCTGGATATGGCTGGTTTAAATGCTAAAGGGTTAAAAATGGTATTGTCAGTTTGGTGGTCAGTTTGACTGTGGCTTCTGTCACACCACTGCCCTTGCCAAAGCCACCACCATCACAGCCACTGATACCATCATCATCATAATGTACTGTACTTCTTTATTGAAACTTTAAGGGCTGATATAGTGAATTAAGTCAAGCTCCTTCCCAATATATTGATGGTAAAAAAAAACGGGTAAAGAACCCCTTCAGTCATGAATGACCATGAGATTGCATCTAGAAAGTTCCCCTCCAAAGCTCGAATCTGGGCAAAGTTGTTTCTGGAAGTCCATGCATACCAGTCCCCCCTCTACACACCACCAATGTTGTCCAAGAGAAAGGCAAAGGGGCCGATACAGCTTGGCACCTGTGATGTTGCAACTCATTTCTACAGTTGAGCGAACTGGAA
Source organism: Octopus sinensis (assembly GCF_006345805.1). Lineage (NCBI taxonomy): Eukaryota > Metazoa > Mollusca > Cephalopoda > Octopoda > Octopodidae > Octopus > Octopus sinensis. Next base: position 10,363,230 of record NC_043022.1, read on the forward strand.
CAACATGAAATAAAGTGTCTTGCTCAAGAACACAACACACAGCCCAGTCTGGGAATCGAACTCACTACCTCATGATTGTGAGCCTGATTTTCTAACTGCTGAGGCATGTACCTTCACTGTGGATGGTACTTTGTTTATAATAATATTGAAGGGCAATGAATAAGATCAATAAATCTATAAAATCACATAACTCTAGAGAATGTATGTGTTAACTAACCTGGGTGAGCATCAAGGCCACTACATCATAGTGTTGCCTGAAAGTTAAACAGAAAGATAACATTAAAACTAAAAGTTGCATTTTTACAGATATTGAGATAATTAATTATTAGATTAATAATTGATGAAAACAAACATAAACAAGAGCAATGTAAAAGCAAGGTTAACCTAGGTGGTATTTGAACTGAGAACTGGTCAGGTTCTGTCTTGACAGCAGAAACTATGAAGATGTTCGCTCCTTAATAAAGTATATTTATCGAGTTCCATAATGAAAAACCCAATATAATGACCTAAAGTGAGTTACAGAATAAAACCTTTTGATATTGGGTCACCTAGCACTGCTCCAGGTTGTATGATACAAACTTCATGGTTTAAAATGATCTAAAGTACATTCTTCCATCAAACTCTGATGCTTAATAATCACAAAGTTATTTTGATACATTCTTCATTGTTTTCAAACTTAACTGAAATGAAGGTTGCAGTGAAGTAAAATTCTGTTAACTGTTCATGAGTGTTGTGCATTCATTATATACAGCCAGGCGCGTGGCTTACTGGTTAGGGGCATTCGGCTCATGATCGTAAGGTCATGAGTTCAATTCCTGGTGGTGCGTTGTGTCCTTGAGCAAGACACTTTATTTCACGTTGCTCCAGTCCACTGAGTTGGCAAAAGTGAGTAGTACCTGTATTTCAAAGGGTCAGCCTTGTCACATTGTGTCACGCTGAATCTCCCTGAGAACTGCATTAAGGGTACACGTGTCTGTGGATTGCTAGCCACTTGCACGTTAATTTCACGAGCAAGCTGCTCCGTTGATCATATCAGCTGGGACCCTCGTCATCACGGAGTGTTCCTACTACACAGCCAGAACCCAACTCAATTACCAGTATCTCATCCTACTTCATCCTACGTCTATCTTGACAACAGAAACAAAGGCAGTATATTTGAACAGAAATTTGGTAACAAAATCATTAATGACTCTACAAAAACAAAAACAAACATTATTGAAAATATGAAATTAAAGAGAAAAGAAACAGATGTGAATATTCCAGATTCTTGTTGACTTACCCTAAAACTGCCAGATGTAGAGGTGTGCTACCATCGTTATTCATCACATTGACATCAGAAGTAAACTTTATCAACGTCGCAACTGTAGCAATGCGACCACCCCTACAGGCCAGGTGTAAAGGTGTGTTACCATTACTGGTCAGCACATTGATATCAGGTTTAAACTCCATTAACCGCTTTGCTATGAGATTATCTCCATGGTGACAGACCAGATGTAAAGGTGTAATGCCTTTCTTGTCTGCTACATTGATATTAGGTCTGGATTGTAGGAACACCTGTAGAGTATCACTGTGTCCACAATGACACACCTCATGTAGAGGTGTGTGACCGTACTTATTCCTTAGATTAACATTAGGTTCTGAAAGTATTAACTCTCTAACTGTGTCACTATGTCCACCTCGACAAGCCACATGTAGGGCTGTATCACCATATTTATTCGTCGCATTGACATCAGCTTTAAGCTGCATTAATACTTTCAGAATGTCCCTGTGCCCACCACAGCAAGTCACATGCAGCGGTGTATTGCCATTTTCATCCTCCGTATTGACATCAGGCTTAGAGGAAGTTGTCAACAACTTCACGATGGCAGTGTTTCCACTACCACAGGCCATGTGCAGAGGTGTGGAGCCAAACACATTCTGCGCATTGACATCAGGGGTAGACTTCATCAACAGTGCAACTAAACCACTGCATCCACCACCACAGGCCAAGTGCATAGGTGTGTTACCATCATTGTTTGTCATCCTGACATCATGTTTAGATGCTAACAACATCTCTACCATGTTGTGATGTCCTCCTAAACAGGCCAAGTGCATAGGTGTGTTACCATCATTGTTTGTCATCCTGACATCATGTTTAGATGCTAACAACATCTCTACCATGTTGTGATGTCCTCCTAAACAGGCCAAGTGCATAGGTGTGTTACCATCATTGTTTGTCATCCTGACATTATGTTTAGATGCTAACAACATCTCTACCATGTTGTGATGTCCTCCTAAACAGGCCAAGTGCAGGGGTGTGTTACCATCGTTGTTCTTCATCCTAACATCGGGTTCAGATGCTAACACCATCTCTACCATGTCATGATGTCCTCCTAAACAGGCCAAGTGCAGGGGTGTGTTACCCTCTTTGTTCACCGCATTCGCATCAGGTTTAGATTGCAGGAACATTTTTACTGCACTACTGTGCCTGCCACGGCAGGCCACATGTAGAGGTGTGTCACCATAAATATTTGCTACATTGGCATCATGTTTGGACTTCAACAACAACTCCACTATGTCAATTTTTTCACCTTCAGAAGCTACATGAAGTGGTGTGTTACTATACTTATCCCCCACATTGACATCAGGTGCTGACCTCAACAACATCTCCACCATTTCAATTTGTCCACGACCACAAGCCACATGTAGAGGTGTTCCTCTACACATTTTATCCACCAAATTGATATCAGCTCCACCTTGCAGCAACAGTTCTACCATGTCAACATTTCCAACACTGACAGCCCTATGTAAAGCTGTTCTACCTCCGGGGTCTTCTTCATTGATCTGAAAAAGAGACGTTAAAATGGTGTGAAGAGGAGAGGAAAAGTGTGAGTAGAAGTGAAATGGGAGGGAGAGTCTTTGAAGGAAGCAGGTGCAGACAGAGAAGAGCAGGTGAGAGAATTAGAATAACAAGAGGAAACAAGTGGTAGGAGAGAGAGAGAAGAAATAATAATAATAATAATAATAATGAAATTATTGTATACAGTGCTCAGGTGCACCACAACTTGTCAGAAAGTGCGTATAGAGTATATGCAGTAATGTACAAATGTTTGGAAAGTGAACAATGTATGAGTCAGATACATGCTTGTGTGTGTATGGAGGGGAGAAAATCACGTGTAGTGTTGGCGAATCTCAGAAAGCATGGAAATTTTGAAGGATGCAGGGTTCCGACAACTAACAACTGATGCCGGCAGTTTGTTCCATGCTTCAGCAACTCTCAGTGTGAAAAAATGTTTCCTAAAGTCATGGGAGTTGTGCTGTTTTCTGACTTTGTAAATATGTCCACGGGTGCTAGACGGGTGGAGTTTGAAAAGGTGCTCAGAGTTATTGTTTGTAAGATGGTTGATAATTTTATGGGTGTCTGCCAAGTCAGCTGCCAGACGTCGGAGTTTCAATGTGTCCATGCCCTGGGAAGTAAGGCGTTCAGAATATGGCAAATGCCTGATGGAGGGTATTCTTTTGGTTGCACGTCGCTGAACGGCTTCCAGACGATTGATATCCTGGGCAAGATAGGGGTTCCAGACCGGTGATGCAAATTCCAGGTGAGGTCTTACCATAGCTATATATAGCTTACCAAAGTTATATAAATGTAAGGGGAAGAGTGAGATAGAGAAGTAGAGGGAGAGAAATCTAAGGGAAGCTAAAACAGTCATACTTTTATGTGTGTGTGTATTTATTTACATATACATAAGCACACACACACATCCAGTTTAGACAAGATGAATGTTCTTTAGGAAAATTGGTATTGCCGAAGAAATATTATTGTCGTTTTTCCATTGGTTAATATAATTGCTCATATAAGAATTCTAAGAGTTATTTAAAGAATATTTGTATGTAATTTTGATTCTTTAAATAACTCTTAGAATTCTTATATGAGCAATTATATTAACCAATGGAAAAACGGCAATAATATTTCTTAGGCAATACGACATTACATCATATTGCCAGCTACCACAGATTGGCGCCTTATTTAAGAATGGCTACTTGCTACAGTTCATACATGATAGTCAATTGAGGAATGATTGTCAAGCACACAGAAAATGTACATTAACAGTTTGTTTATCTCCCGTTTTTTCAGCTACTACATGATTTCAGGTGAACTGTCAATGGCGTTAAGATTAAAGCATAAAGATTGAAGTTGTAGTTGTGGAAACCTTAGCTGATGTAGAGGACTGGCAGGCATGTGAATATTGGAGAAGAGTTTCCTGTATCATGATAATTCATGCAGTGTAGCAAAACGCTGACATCATGATTGCTGTTCAGTGCTCTGTGAATACTGTAAAAGGCTGTGAGATGTGACATGGGCAGCTGCAGCAAAGACTATGAAGCCATGGCCAGGAGTAAGGAACACAGTAGGAGTTCTAACTGTGTCTGCACATGGGAATTCATCCAACAACTGATGAACAGGGCCTTAGGCTCAATTCAGGTGGCTATGTGAAGCTACTGAAAGACTGTGGTCAAACCCTGGCTGGAGAAGAATGCTGCTGGAAGGCCATGTGTGTGACAGTCGGATTCAACTCCTTGTCATACCTATGGAAAGAGTCAGAAGTGTTTGTCAGAGAATTTCTTTGACTTCACCAGCCCCTACTTCTAACCTGTTAATTCCTCCAGTTATAATCCCATGGATTACTATGTGAGGGGCACAGTTGACAAAGCCACCAACCCCTCTGTCTGCACCACTACAGCTAAGCTGGTGGCCAAGATCAGGAAGTTTGAAGACCTTCCCAGGGGCACAGTGAGAAGTGGCCATGGTGTAAGCTGAGGGCAGCTCCTGGCCATAATGTAGTTGACACTTTCTGATTTTTAAAATACTGTAATTGCTGGATGGGGATCTATCCTTTAATGCAAACTGTCAAATTTAGCCCAAACACCCTGTCTGTGTGTGTGTGTCTGTGAAGGTGCATGACCTTGGGGTTAAACTGTTGTACTCACAATTGCTAGATTGTGGGGATTGATTCCCTGATTGGATGGTGTATAGTGTTCTTGAGCAAGACGCTTCATTTCACATTACTCCAATCCCCCTTTCGAGTAAGGAGGAATGTTAGCCTGCTCACTTAGCCGGGGTGGCATCGTTTGAAGGCTAAAACAATGCAAAACGCATTGTGACCAGTAATGTGTAACATCTGATAGCCTGGTTGGTCATGTGATATATGTCATCGTCAGCATCATTTAATGTCTGTTGTCCATGCTGGCATAGGTTGGATGGTTTGACCAGGACTGGCAAATTGGTACCAGCACAGGTACCATTTGTGCAACACTGGTATCAGCGATGACTGCACTTTTACTTGGCTTGATGGGTCTTCTTCTCGAGCATCACATAATGCCAAATGGACTCAATCATTGCCTCCGTGAGGCCCAGTGCTCGACGCCGGGCATAATATCACACACACACACACACACATATGGTGATGATGATGATGATGATGCTTATTTGTTTGTTTGTTTATTGAGCGAAGTGGTCTTCGTCCCAGAGCTCACAAGATCGTGCCTCACAGTGGGAGAAGTCTGAAATGTGGTCCTTTGCTATTCGTAAGACCTGCAAAAGAGAAAGCAGGTCAACCCCCGACACCGAGAGCATCGAAGGATGGATGAATGCGCATCCAGGCCCAGCGGTTGTGTAGGAAGTAGGGGTGATGATGATGCTGTCGCTGATGATGATCTGACGGGAGGATATAACTGAAGGTGGAGGACAATATGAAACATCACACTGGTTTGACATTGATTCATATAAAAAGACATACAAGTCAAAATGTGAAAAGACAACTTACTGCTTGTTGATTTTCTGCAATAAATTGCTCAACATATTTAATGTCTCCTTTCATAACCCCGCATAAACTCTTGTAAAAGGCCATGTCCTGAATGTATCAAAAGATGAATAAAATATGCTAGAAAGAGATAGAAATAAACAATAATAATTTAAAAATTAGTTATAGCAAATTATGTAATGAAGGCTGTGTGGTAAGAAGCATGCTTCCTGACAACATGGTTCCGGGTTCAGTCCCACAGCATGGTACTTTGCAGGTGTCTTCTACTGTAGCCTCTTGCTGACCAAAGCTTTGTGAGTGGATTTGGTAGACAGAAACTAAAAGAAGCCCTTTGTATATATATATATATTTGTGTATGTGTCTGTGTTTGTCCCCCTGCTATTGCTTGACAACTGATGTTGGTGTGTTTACGTCCCCAGAAGTTAGCAGTTTGGAGAAAGAGACTGATAGAATAAGGGCTAGGCTTACAAAGATTAAGTCCTGCAGTCGATTTCTTCAACTAAACGTGGTGCTCCAGCATGGCAGCAGTCAAATGACTGAAACTAGTGAAAGAGTATACATAAGTGCAGATGTGGCTGTGTGGTAAGAAGCTTGCTTTGCAACCACTTGGTTCTGGGTTCAGTCCCACTGCATGGCACCTTAGGCAAGTGTCTTCTACTATAGCCTCGAGTTGACCAAAGTCTTGTGAGTGGATTTGGTAGATGGAAACTGAAAGAAGCCTGTCGTATATATGTATATGCATGTATCTATGTACGTGTTTCTTTGTGTCTGTGTTTGTCCCCCAATCACCACTTGACAACTGGTGTTGGTATGTTTATGTCCCTGTAACTTAGCAGTTTGGCAAAAAGATACATAGGCGCTAGTGTGGCTGTGTGGTAAGAAGTTTGCTTCCCAAGCACATGGTTCTGGGTTCTGTCCCACTGCATGGCACCTTGCAGATACAGAAAACGTTGACTCTAAAAACATCCCATGAAATATTCTTGGTGAACACTGTGTGATGAGGATGCTGATGTTCTCTTGAAGTGTTTCAGTTCGCAAAGCAGTGTGCCAGGAGAAATTGCGATATTGTTGGAAAGAAGGATATTTGCATGGATGATGGTTCACTTGCAGTTAGTGAATCTGCAAAGAAAGAGGCTCGGAAGTGCCACTATGAAAGGCTACTAAATATAGAGAACTCATGGGAGAAGCGGGGTCTAGCTAATGAGGTTTCCAACAGAGGGACCAGCAATCGAAATTGACAGGGGCATGGTAGATAAAGCCATAGGATATGAAGACTGGGAAAGCTCCTGACCCATCAGGAATAACTGCTGAGATACTTAAAATATCTGGTGGTGTGGGTTATGGTCTAGTTAACCATTTTGTTAATCAAGTTGTACACGAGGGAATCCTACCTAATGACTGGTTTGGCAACTCTGTAATCAACTGCTATAAAGGTAAAGGTGACGCCTTAGAGAGAAATAATTACAGAGGTATCAAATTGTTGGATCAGGTGATGAATGTTACGGAACAGGTCTTAGCCCAACAAATTAAGAAGAGACGTTATCTAGATGAGATGCAGTTTGGTTTTCTGCTAGGGAGAAGCACCACTGATGCTATTATATTCCTGGGAAGGAAGCAGCAGGAGAAGTACTTAGCCAAAAATAAACGTTTGTACTTGGCTTTTGTTGACATGGAGAAAGCCTTTGACAGGGTCCCTCACTTCCTTATCTGGTGCCATGCAGAAGCTAGGGTAGATGAGTGGTTGGTGCACCCATACCAGTTGCACATAAATGCATTCATGTCAGTGGCATGTAAATAGCACCCATTACATTCTTGGAGTGGTTTGCATTAGGAAGGGCTTCCAGCCATAGAAACCATGCTAAATCAGGCAGGAACCTAGTGCAGCTCCCAGGGTTACCAGTTTCAGTCAGACTGTCTAACCCATGGAAAGGGGACACTAAATGATGATGATATATATATACGTATATGTATGTGTGTGTCGTCATCATCATATATGTCGCCATGATAGATCGTTAGCTACTTCACATTTTTTTTCACTCCTTGTTTCTCTCCTTGTTTTTTCTGTGTACCTTTCTGTAGAAGAGCGTAGGCTCGAAACGTAAAAGACTTTTTCTATTCCTGAGCGTTATACTAATACATCTGTTTGTTTTGTACACCACCTGTCTTCGTCTTTTATTTTTTCGTAAACTTTCCCTATATATATATATATATATATATATATATATATACACACACACATGCATATTTATAAATAAATATACTTACATACATACATGCACATACACACACACACATATATATATACTTAATAAAAAAACACATATATCAGAAAGAAGCACATTTAAAAAATAGAGCAGTAATTATTACAATAGAGTTCTGAGCATTTCCTCACGTCTGCAACGTGGCTATCTTTAAATAGCCACGTTGCAGAGCCTGACGAGCTGTCCATAAGGCTTTAGCTTTGTGGGTGTAAAACCTTGGGTAATTCTTTATAAAATTTTGTTGTTTTATATATATACTAGCAGTATCGCCCGGCGTTGCTCGGGTTTGTTTCGACCCTTTAGAATTGGAATTTTTGAAAAGTAAAAATTTTGCATTATGTAGCTTATTATTCTCTTTAAGTGAACATTTTTCTGGTTGAAATACACTGAAAAATAGCAACACAGCAGTAAAAAATTCGTAAAAAATAGGGATTTTCATAGAAGAAAAAGCACCTTTTTGATGTAAATAATTTTTGGTGTTAACATGTTCCGATTTGAATTTTTTCTTCTACGGAAGGAAGAGCAAGCCTTCTTCTATCATACTCTCAATTTTGGTCAACTTGCGCCGCAGGGTCTCGGAGGAGATAGTGTTAGTTGAAGGCTACCAAACCTGCCATACACAGACAACTTCAGCTTTATATATATATATATATATATATTATATATATATATATATATATAGAGAGAGAGAGAGAGAGAGAGAGAGAGAGATATGCATACACATATTATTATATATTATATTATGTGTGTGAGCATTTGTGTGCACAGCCACACCATGATTCAACAAGTGAGCCTCTCATGGTCACAGAACCAGCTAGAAAAACAGCTTACCATTGTTGTTATTGATATGTCGTGTCTGAATAAAATACAGGAAAATTAGGGTTACGTGTCTGATCATGTGTTATGCTGTGTGTCTCATGACAATCCTTTCATTCAACAAAAACTAGAACATACACCTGCTGACACTTTTATACACAAACACATTTATATCTCTCTCTATATAAACGGCAGTTTGTCTGTGCGTGTTTCTGTGTGTCTGTTTGCTTGTACCCTCACCCCGACCACGGCTTTCAACCGATTCTAATGAAACTTGACACACACATAGCCCAATGTCATAATTCAAAACTAACGCAGCGAAAATTTTGAAAAGTTCCCCCAGTTCTGAAAAAAATCGATAAATTCGATATGGGGTCGAGAATCAGAAACACGAACCACAAACTGTCTAGGGGAGGCAACTCCACCTTTTTTAAATCTCAAAAAAAATTTACCATCATTTTTTTTCCATTTTTTTGCTATTTTTTGGCTATAACTCTCTAAAGATGCTTTATAGTTATTTCCCTTACAAACCTGAGCAACGCCGGGCGATACTGCTAGTATATATATATATATATGTGTGTGTGTGTGTGTGTGTGTGTGTATATATATATTATGAGAGGTTACTGAAAAGTTCCTGGCTTTAAGGATGTTGCTAAAGACATGGTTGGAGGCTCAACTTTCCAAGTTCTTTTACAGGGCTTAGAGAAACTCAAGGACCACTGCAATAAGTGTGAATCTGAGAGGGGAATATCTCTATATATATAAACGGTAAAATGTCTGTGTGTGTGTGTCCTTTATACAAATCCACAATTCTTCAGTTAGAGGGCTCGCACTTTCTATGGTCATTTAAAACCGTCCAAGGGTGGTCGTGCACATCTTTACATTTCCCCAGTCACCCTGCAAAGCCATTAAAAAATCAATAAAAGTGACTTTTTTTGTGAATTTTCTATCCAAAACCCTATCAAAATGCCCGAAACTTGATACGCCAATTGAATGCCAGCTAGCTGTATATGATTGATCGGAGATTTGGACAGTACTCATGTGTATGTGTGCACGCATGCAGCTGTATATGCATGCACTAGCACCATAACCCGGTGTTGCAGGGTCATAGTGCTAGTATTGAATAAAATCATAACTGATCTTCCTGTATTCTGTTTTACCCAAAGCCAGGAACTTTTCAGCAGCCCCTCGAAATTGTTAAACTATCAAGTGCAGGCCATGTCTGTGCGGGATTAAGTGGTTCTCTTTGCAGTTGTGGTCCACTTGACCCTTTATCCTAGAAAAATAAGTACCACTTGGGCATTACTCTCCTTCCCTCTACTCTTACTAAAACTTCAATTCCTTCATACCCTCCCACAACTTTCAACCATTATCAACTGAATACCCCTAAATTCTGTGTATCTCTGTCCCTCTCTCTTTGTCATTTAGCAATAGCTAAAGATTCCTATACCCAGGACCTATGTCTAATTAGCTTGTATGCTTTTATTTTTCTTCACCCTTTCTTTTGCTTTATTTGTTCCTTCTTTATCCTTAATTTATATTATGACCTCTCCTTACTTCCCACTGCTCTAAGCCTACTATAATAAATTACCACCTACACCTCCACTCCAGTCTACCTATGAACTAGTCTCACCTGGGTCACTGACCTTAAATATCATATTACACATTTTTCAAGAACTGCATTCTTAACCTCAACATCCAACTCAGTTGGTCATTCTCTCATTTCATTGTCAGCTGCCACAGACTTCGGCCACATCCCTGCTGCATTCTTTGGATATTCATTTTGTATATTCTTTTACTTGTTTCAGTCATTTGACTGTGGCCATGCTGGAGCACCACCTTTATTCAAGCAAATCGACCTCAGGACTTATTCTTTGTAAGCCTAGTACTTTATCGGTCTCTTTGCTGAACCGCTAAGTTACAGGGACGTAAACACACCAGCATCGGTTGTCAAGCGATGTTGGCGGGGACAAACACAGACACACAAACATATACACACACACATACATATATACATATATATATACACGTATATATGATGGGCTTCTTTCAGTTTCCGTCTACCAAATCCACTCACAAGGATTTGGTCAGCCTGAGGCTATAGTAGGAGACACTTGCCCAAGGTGCCACGCAGTAGTACACACACACACACACACACATATATATGTATGTATATAAAATAACAAGGGCAGCTATATGCAATATAAAACCGAAAAGGTGCCCAAGGTGCCACGCAGTGGGACTGAACCTGGAACCATGTGGTTGGTAAGCAAGCTACTCCTATGCCTTTGCTTGTCAAATTATTTCTCATCTGATGATTATGGTCTTCTTTTATAATGGAGTAATCTTCTCATTCTTCTATTAAAAAGTTATGTCAGAAGCAGCTGTAATGAGCTGACAATTATCCATTGTATGTTAGTATCCACTTGACTGTAATACGCCAAGGGAATTTACAACTTGTCAGACACCCTAGAGTATACCAACAACGTACTATTCAAAGTAACACATGATTTGGATCAGCCCCTAGGTACTAAATACTCATAGGGTTGGTTTTCTATGTGTACACAACTGGAATATCCTATTTGACACTCACCAATCACAAGCCAGAACCACAAAGATTCAGCCCTACCTGGTGCATATCTTTTCAAGTACCTGATTCTATCTGTCTATCTGAATCTTATTTTACTATATATATATATATATATATATATAGGTGTAGGAGTGGCTATGTGTACCACACGGCTTACGAATCGCATGGTTCCGGGTTCAGTCCCTATGCGTGGCACCTTGGGCAAGTGTCTTCTGCTATAGCCTCGGGCCGACCAAGTCCTTGTGAGTGGATTTGGTAGAGGGAAACTGAAAGAAGCCCGTCGTATATATATATATAATATATATATATGTGTGTGTGTGTGTGTATGTCTGTGTTTGTCCCCACCGATGCTGGTGTGTTTATGTCCCTGTAACTTAGCAGTTCGGCAAAAAAGACCGATAGAATCAGTACTAGGCTTACAAAGAATAAGTCCTGGGGTCGATTCGTTTGACTAACGTAAAAGAGAAAGAGTAAATATATATATATAACTTATAAATAAGGCCAAACGAAAAAATTTCTAATGCCAAATATGCCGAAAATTGGACGTATTGTCCATTTACCATATAATTTTTTTCCCCAGTATGCACGCTACTCGAAAAAAGTCCAACAGAAATCTCTAAAAATTCTGGCCATTGATAGAATTTTTTTTCCAAAAAATTTTATCCTACATTAGATATATATATATATATATATATATATTTACTCTTTCTCTTTTACTTGTTTCAGTCATTTGACTGCGGCCATGCTGGAGCACCGCCTTTAGTCAAACAAATCAACCACAGGACTTATTCTTTGTAAGCCTAGTACTTATTCTATCGGTCTCTTTTGCCGAACTGCTAAGTTATGGGGACGCGAAAACACCAGCATCGGTTGTCAAGCAATTTTGGGGGGACAAACACACACACACACACATATATATATATATATGACAGGCTTCTTTTAGTTTCTGTCTACCAAATCCACTCACACGGCTTTGGTCAGCCTGAGGCTATAGTAGAAGACACTTGCCCAAGGTGCCACGCAGTAGTACACACACACACACACACATATATATATGTAAATAAAATAACAAGGGCAGCTATATGCAATATAAAACCGAAAAGGAAAAATTCAACTGTCACTAATTGTGACGGAAGGTGGCAGGAAGCACTTATACTGCTAGAAATAAGAGCTAAAAACCCTTAGAGCTGCAAGAAAGCACATTTTCATATATTGACATATATAAACATACACACACACACACACACACACATATATATGTATGTGTGTTTATATATGTGTGTGTATGTATATATGTATGTATGTATGTATATATATAGAGAGATATATACCGCAAAATTACTGCATTTCTAATGCTTCTTTGAAATCACATAGGTCAATAAGTGAAATAAGAAAAATTGACAATTTACCTAAAAAAGGAGAATATTTGTCGTTGGTTCTATGTATTGTGTAGAGACCGAAGATTGCGATCTTTCCGTTCTTCCTCGGAAATCTGTGAGTTTTCCTTTTCTTATGTTCATTCTATAAAGACAGGATGTAAATACTCTGAACCAATAAAACTTCTCATTTTTCCTGTAACTTTTTTATTTATTTTTATTTTATTTTATTCTGTTACTTTTCTTTCCTACTTTTTCCTCTTCCCCTCTCACTTCTACCAGACCTGCCACCATACACCTCTTCAAACCCATAACTCCTATCTTCTATTTTTACAAATTCTATTCATCTCTTCACAAATGTATTTACTTATTAACATATCAATTCTACTGCATATTTCTTATCCTTTCTGCTTAGTATGTCATATCTACACTATAACAAAGTAAATGTAATGAATAAACAGTGTACAGAGGCTTAGAAGCTGGAGTTAATTGTTAGATTTTTGAGTTAGTGTTCTAATTTGTTATGTCCTGCTAATGAGCTGAAATTACTAAGATATGCAAAACATTTGTAGCTTTTATTCTCCTCATAAAGTGTAATTAATCAGACAGAAAATATGTAGCTAGGTCATAGGTGTACAGAAGAATATCTTTGATATTAAATAATATATTGTATTTAACTAAGGCGACAAATTGACAGAATCATAAGTGTGGTGCTTGGGGGGAAAATGCTTAGCAGCAATTCGTCTATCTTTATGTTCAGAGGATTTAGTCAAACAAATCAGTCCCTGTACTTATTTTACTTTTCAAGTCTGGTAATTACTTTATCAGTCTCATTTGCTGAACTGCTAAGTTATGGAGGAATACACAAACCAGCACCAGTTGTCAAACTGTGGTGGTTTGTTTTGTTTGTTCCTTCTCGAGCCATGCCTGGCTCATAAGGGCCGGTTTTCTGGTTTCCTTGGCGTATAGGTTCCCCAACTGGACGGGACGCCGGCCCGTCACAGGTGAGCTGCAAGATGCAGGAGGAAAGAGTGAGAGAAAGTTGTGGCGAAAGAGTCAGCAGAAGTTCACCATTACCTTCTGCTGGACCCGCTTGAAGCTTAGGTGTTTCGCTCATAAACACACTCATCACCCGGTCTGAGATTTGAACCCACGATCCCTCAACCGCGAGTCCGTTGCTCTAACCACTAGGCCATGTGCCTCCACCAAACTGGGGTGGGGGACAAACACAAATACAGACACACACCACTACACCTTACACCACCATACCACATAACACATCCCATCACAACACACCACCACACGCATATCAGAACTGGCCACTTCCCAGACCCACATTTTCACACTTAAACATACGCACACATGAAGATCAACAGCCCTCTTCCAAACACACATACAAACTCTCTTATACACACGCACGCGCACCTTCGTTTTAGGATCACCACTACTTTATTATCTCCCCTTCTCCCTAGCTCTCCTGTGTGACCCTTCTGTCTGGCATTCACCATGATAGATCGCTAGCCACTACACATTCTTTATTTTCTCTCTTTGTTTCTTTGTCTTCCTTTCTGTGGAAGAGCATAGGCTCAAAATGTTAAAGACTTTTTCACTTCCTGAGCGTTATACTAATACATCTGTTTGTTGTCTACACCACCTGTCTTTGTATTTTGTTTTTTTGTGAATTCCCCCACTATATATATATATATAATATGTGTGTGTGTGTGTGCAGTATGGATGAATGAGAAGAGCTGTGTGAAAAAATGCCACTCCCAAACAGTGGAAGGAATCTGAGGTAGCAGGAGATGCAGGAAGACATGGAATGAGGTGGTGAAGCGTGACCTTTGAATGTTGGGCCTCACAGAGGCAATGACAAAAGACTGAGTCCTCTGAAGATATGCTGTGACTGAGTGAGATTGAACCCAGACTCATGTGGTTGCAATGCAAGCTTCTTACCACACAACCACTTGTGATACTTCTTTTTTTTTTTTTAGTAACCTTCTGTATTTCAAAAACATTTGTATATATTTTAACGTATAGTACCACTTGTGTACTGGAGAAATATTGATGTTACAGACTAATTGTGCCTCCTTAAAATTTGCTGGCCTTGTGCCCTTAATTAGAAACCCATAATGTTATTATTACACCACTACTACTACTACAACTGCTGCTGCTGTTGCCGCTGACACCACCACCACTGTTACTACTACTACTACCACTACCACAATTGCCACTACAACAGTCACCACCACTGTTACGACTTCTACCATCACTACTACTACTACTACAACGAGACTGAGTAACAACTCCCTATAATATATGTTCCATATAACTTGAAATATCCTCCATTAAAAATGTCTGTTTTATCTCTTCAGACATGAAAATATTGTTCACGTTGTTCTTCATGTTCTGGCGACTTCTGGCTTATTTAAAAACCTGTTTGACAACTGGAATGTGTTGTTGTGGAGGTGGTGGTGGGGGTGGGGGGGTGGGGGTATTAGCAGTGTTGATGGTGGGATATTGGCAGCAATGACGGTAGTGGTGGTGGTGGCAGTTGTGGTGACAGTGATTTTTGGCACAAGGCCAACTATTTTAAAGGGGAGGGGATTTGTTGAATGCATTGACCCCAGTAATTGACTGCTACTTTATTTTATTGCAGTCTTTGTATTCATAGATCTGAGTCAGATCTATGGATTAAATTGGATTTGGTACTTACATATCTACAGGATCCTAGTAACACTTGAACTTCATGTCTGTTTTACCTGACTGTGAACCCTGTGTTGTTGTACCAAGCCATTTCTGGCGTCCTGTGTGGTGAGGTGATATTATATATCATACATAGAGATAGACCAACAATGAGATTGTGGAATAATATAGTCTCATAAATTTCCCCTACTTACTTTTACTTCCAAGAAAATCAATGGATGATTTATATATATATATATATAAATATGTATATATATATTTATATATATATATATATGTGTGTGTGTGTGTGTGTGGCACATAAAAAGCACCATGGCTGATGCCAGCGCTGCCTGACTGGCGTCCATGTCAATCACGCGTAAAAAGCACCAACCGATCATGGCCGTTGCCAGCCTTGTCTGGCATCCCTGCTGGTGGCACATAAATGCACCCACTACACTCATGGAGTGGTTGGCGTTAGGAAGGGCATCCAGAAGTAGAAACACTGCCAGATCAGACTGGAGCCTGGTGCAGCATCCTGGCTTCCCAGACCCCGGTCGAACCGTCCAACCCATGCTAGCATGGAAAACAGACGTTAAACGATGATGATGATGATATATATATTTAAGTTAAGTTAATGGAAATAAAGCTATTGCTTTATAAGTTCATTCAGAGTTGTCTCTCTTAGGTACATCTCATTGACAAGAACCAAGAAGCTTGAAACATCAATGTCTGGGATTCCTAATAGATGTATTTCTTTACTACCCACAAGGGGCTAAACACAGAGGGAACAAACAAGGAGAGACAAACAGATCAAGTCGATTACAGTGCATAACTGGTACTTAATTTATCGACCCCGAAAGGATGAAAGGCAAAGTCGACCTTGGCAGAATTTGAACTCAAAACGTAACGGCAGACGAAATACGGCTATGCATTTCACCTGGTAAGCTAACGTTTCTGCCAGCTCGCCGCCTTTAGGGATTCCTAATAGATGGCGACACTGAATGAACTGGATGTTTTCACACCTTTTTACCATAAGAAAAATATATTCTCCATGGTAACTGCAGTGTATTGCCTTTTAGTAGTTGAAATATGTCACAAACATATTTCAACTAACCTAAATTTTGCTTTTGCCTAAACACTGCTTAGCACTAAGATTTCATTTTATATCATTGAAATTCCAACATAATCTGATTTTCACATTTTATTATTTGCAATGTTTACAATTTTACAATTCTGAAATAAACTAGTTCTTTCATGCATTCAGTCAATCGTCAGGTTATGTAATGACAGTTGTGTTTCACAATTGATAGCTATTGTGAAATGGTTAGATTTATCTTTTAAATACCCTCCAATGAACTCCAGCAAGCTAAATCGTACAAACTGTATTTTAACCAATCAGCATATGGCTTAGATGTCACATATTGGTAAGCATGCCAACTAGGTTCTAACTGTAATTCGACCAATCAATGTGTGGCTTAGACATCACGGTTTGGAGGGCGCATCAAAGATTCTTTGGTGTGTGTGTGTGTGTGTGTGTGTGTGTGTG
>NC_043022.1:10385307-10387807 GCF_006345805.1 Octopus sinensis
ATATATATATCTACCTGACAATTTCTTGTTAAGTTTTCCTTATTAAGTAGTTGTCCTTAATTGCTAAATTTTATTCCGAAAAACTTTTTTCCTCTCCCGAATGCAATTCGTAAAAGTTTGCCATTCATCCGGATATAGTATATATAAATTCACCCATGTGCTTCGTTGATGTTGATCAATTAGCTGATCGGCTTAAGCGAAGCAGGGTCGTTGTTTATTTATAGTATATTCAGGCCTGCTGATGATTACGTAAGTATGAAATCACTGTGATACAGTTCTATATATTTTTAAATGTCTTTCTTTGAAAAATTGCATTCGGTAGGATTAGTAATATTTTTGGTAGAAATGACTGATTGTCCCTCTTAGCGTATGGCGTGTATGTAGAATGCCTCCTGGCATGTATGTATAATGCCCTCTATATATAAATTAATATGTTCAATAAGAAATAATTATTTTCGAATTTTTTCTCTTATGAGGTTTTTACGCTATCTACCTGACAATTTCTTGTTAAGTTTTCCTTATTAAGTAGTTGTCCTTAATTGCTAAATTTTTATTCCGAAAAAACTTTTCCTCTCCCGAAATGCAATTCGTAAAAGTTTGCCATTCATCCGGATATTGTATATATAAAATTCCCCATGTGCTTCGTTGATGTTGATCAATTAGCTGATCGGCTTAAGCGAAGCAGGGTCGTTGTTTATTTATAGTATATTCAGGCCTGCTGATGATTACGTAAGTATGAAATCACTGTGATACAGGTCTATATATTTTTAAATGTCTTTCGTTGAAAAATTGCATTCGGTAGGATTAGTAATATTTTTGGTAGAAATGACTGATTGTCCCTCTTAGCGTATGGCGTGTATGTAGAATGCCTCCTGGCATGTATGTATAATGCCCTCTATATATAAATTAATATGTTCAATAAGAAATAATATTTTTCGAAATTTTTTCTCTTATGAGGTTTTTACGCTATCTACCTGACAATTTCTTGTTAAGTTTTCCTTATTAAGTAGTGTCCTTAATTGCTAAATTTTTATTCCGAAAAAACTTTTCCTCTCCCAAATGCAATTCGTAAAAGTTTGCCATTCATCCGGATATAGTATATATATAATTTCACCCATGTGCTTCGTTGATGTTGATCAATTAGCTGATCGGCTTAAGCGAAGCAGGGTCGTTGTTTATTTATATATTTCAGGCCTGCTGATGATTACGTAAGTATGAAATCACTGTGATACAGGTCTATATATTTTTAAATGTCTTTCTTGAAAAATTGCATTCGGTAGGATTAGTAATATTTTTGTAGAAATGACTGATTGTCCCTCTTAGCGTATGGCGTGTATGTAGAATGCCTCCTGGCATGTATGTATAATGCCCTCTATATATAAATTAATATGTTCATAAGAAATAATTATTTTCGAAATTTTTTCTCTTATGAGGTTTTTACGCTATCTACCTGACAATTTCTTGTTAAGTTTTCCTTATTAAGTAGTTGTCCTTAATTGCTAAATTTTTATTCCGAAAAAACTTTTCCTCTCCCGAAATGCAATTCGTAAAAGTTTGCCATTCATCCGCATATAGTATATATAAATTCACCCATGTGCTTCGTTGATGTTGATCAATTAGCTGATCGGCTTAAGCGAAGCAGGGTCGTTGTTTATTTATAGTATATTCAGCCTGCTGATGATTACGTAAGTATGAAATCACTGTGATACAGGTCTATATATTTTTAAATGTCTTTCTTTGAAAAATTGCATTCGGTAGGATTAGTAATATTTTTGGTAGAAATGACTGATTGTCCCTCTTAGCGTATGGCGTGTATGTAGAATGCCTCCTGGCATGTATGTATAATGCCCTCTATATATAAATTAATATGTTCAATAAGAAATACTTATTTTCGAAATTTTTTTCTCTTATGAGGTTTTACGCTATCTACCTGACAATTTCTTGTTAAGTTTTCCTTATTAAGTAGTTGTCCTTAATTGCTAAATTTTTATTCCGAAAAAACTTTTCCTCTCCCGAAATGCAATTCGTAAAAGTTTGCCATTCATCCGGATATAGTATATATAAATTCACCCATGTGCTTCGTTGATGTTGATCAATTAGCTGATCGGCTTAAGCGAAGCAGGGTCGTTGTTTTTTATAGTATATTCAGGCCTGCTGATGATTACGTAAGTATGAAATCACTGTGATACAGGTCTATATATTTTTAAATGTCTTTCTTTGAAAAATTGCATTCGGTAGGATTAGTAATATTTTTGGTAGAAATGACTGATTGTCCCTCTTAGCGTATGGCGTGTATGTAGAATGTCTCCTGGCATGTATGTATAATGCCCTCTATATATAAATTAATATGTTCAATAAGAAATAATTATTTTCGAAATTTTTTTCTCTTATGAGGTTTTTACGCTATCTACCTGACAATTTCTTGTTAAGTTTTCCTTATTAAGTAGTTGTCCTTAATTGCTAAATTTTTATTCCGAAAAAACTTTTCCTCTCCCGAAAT
>NC_043022.1:10395307-10430307 GCF_006345805.1 Octopus sinensis
TTCATTTCTACATATATATACACATACATACATATATATATATATATAATATATATATATATATATATATATATATATATATACATATATATACATACATACATACATATATATACATACATATATATATTTGCAACACTAACTTCAGGAAACCTACCAGCCACCTAGTCACCTACCGATCGGGCCGACATACCAGCCAAATTGACTACATCCTTGCCAGGAAAAGGGAAAGATGGCTGCTTATAAATGCCAAAACCTTCCCAGGCGAAGAATGCACCCCGCAACATAGAGTGGTAGTTAGTGACTTTAGGATCAGGACTAAGAGGACAACCAGAAGACGACCAACATGGAGAAAAAGGATCTGGAAGCTTAAAGATCCTGCGAATGGACAGAAATTTAGGGACATATTACTTGAAGCCTTTGACGAAGTAGAAGGGGATAGAGCATCACATGGGGTAGAAGACAACTGGACGTTTCTAAGGGACAACCTGCTAAGAGCCACTGACCAGATCTGTGGCTGGTACAAAGTCCCCTCTCGTCCCAAGGTAACGTGGTGAAGGAACAATGTTGTAGACAGGGCTATTAGAGAAAAGAGACAGGCTTGGAAGGACTGGAAGAATGGTGGTAGCAGAGAATTGTATCAGACTGCCAAAAGGGAAGCTAGGAGACAGGTCTTTCTAGCCAGAGGGGAAGCAGATAAGAAAAAATTTGCCAATGTTCTGCGCCATGAGGACCAAAGACTGGAGGTGTTTCGTGTTGCAAGACAGTGTGTGAGTGAGAATTGTGATGTGGTAGGAGAGAAATGTGTTCGCATGGATGATGGTTCACTTGCGCTAAATGAGGATGCAAAGAGAGAGGTTTGGAGACGCCACTATGAAAGGTCGCTGAATAAAAAAAATGAATGGGATAAAGAGAGTCTGCCGAATGTCGACCCAACAGAGGGACCAGCTATCTGAGTTGACAGTTCCTTGGTAGTTAAGGCAATTAGAAGCATGAAGACAGGAAAAGCCCCAAGCCCATCAGGAATCACTGCAGAGATGCTCAAAATATCTGGTAGTGTCAGCTATAGCCTAGTCACCCATATAGTTAATCAGGTGATACACGAAGGAGTCATACCCTATGACTGGTGTAGCACTGATGCTATATTCCTGGTAAGGCAGCTGCAGGAGAAATACCTAGCCAAAGATAAGCCCCTGTACCTGGCTTTTGTTGACATGGAGAAAGCCTTCGACAGGGTCCCCCAATCCCTTATCTGGTGGTCAATGAGGAAACTAGAGATAGATGAATGGTTAGTGAGAGCTGTGCAAGCCATGTACAGGGACGCCGCTAGTAAGGTGAGGGTTGGCAACGAGTACAGTGAAGAATTCCGGGTAGAGGTAGGGGTCCATCAAGGCTCAGTCCTCAGCCCCCTCCTATTTATCATAGTCCTCCAGGCAATAACGGAGGAATTCAAGACAGGATGCCCCTGGGAGCTCCTCTATGCTGATGACCTTGCTCTAATTGCTGAGTCACTTTTAGAACTGGAGGAGAACTTTAAGGTGTGGAAGCAAGGATAAGAATCGAAGGGTCTTAGAGTCAATCTAGCTAAAATCAAAGTCCTAATAAATAGGAAGGTAGACAAATCACAAACGCCTTCAGGTAGATGGCCCTGCTCGATCTGTAGAGAAGGTGTAGGTAGAAACTCTATAAGATGCACCAGGTGTAAGCTATGGACACATAAGAGGTGCAGCAAAGTCAAAGGAAGGCTAACTGGGAAGATAGTTTTTGTATGTGGCAGATGCTCAGGAGCAATAAACACTGAAAATGCTCTGAGACCAACTTCTGCCACATTCCAGGGAGAAAAACTAGAAATAGTTGATAGCTTCCATTACCTAGGTGACCAAGTCAGTAGTGGGGGTGGGTGCATTGAAAGTGTAACTGCTAGAGTAAGAATAGCCTGGGCAAAGTTTAGGGAGCTCTTACCTCTGCTGGTGACTACAGGCCTCTCGCTCAGAGTAAAAGGCATATTGTATGACGCATGTGTATGAACAGCCATGCTACATGGGCCGTGACTGCTGAAGACATGCGTAAGCTCACAAGAAATGAAGCCAGTATGCTCCAATGGATGTGTAATGTCAGTGTTCATACTCGACAGAGTGTAAGTACCTTGAGAGAAAAGCTGGACCTAAGAAGCATCAGTTGCAGTGTGCAAAAGAGACGTTTGCGCTGGTATGGTCATGTGGCGAGAATGGATGAAAATAGTTGTGTGAAAAAGTGCCACACCCTGGCAGTTGAGGGAACCTGTGGAAGAGGCAGACCCAGGAAAACCTGGGACGAGGTGGTGAAACACGACCTTCGAACTTTAGGTCTCACTGAGGAAATGACTAGAGACCAAGACCTTTGGAAGTATGCTGTGCGTGAGAAGACCCGGCAGGACAAGTGAGACCATAACCTGTGGCCTCTACATGGGATGTAGCTGGTCCACTTATGCATACCTTTCCTTCTTGGGACACAAAACTCTACTTGTGAAGACCTGTTGAGGCAAGTGAGAATCAGAATCGAAATCGATCAACATCAATGGAAATTGTAGGTGTGATACCAGTGTCGGTGGCACGTAAGAGAACCATCCGAACGTGGCCGTTGCCAGCGCTGCCCCGACTGGCCCCCGTGCCGGTAGCACGTAAAAAGCGCCATCCGATCGTGGCCGTTTGCCAGCCTCGTCTGATACCTGTGCCAGTGGCACATAAAGAGCACCCACTACACTCAGAGTGGTTGGCGTTAGGAAGGGCATCCAGCCGCAGAAATATTGCCAGATCAGACTGGGCCTGGTGCAGCCTTCTGGCTTCCCAGACCCCAGTTGAACCGTCCAACCCATGCTAGCACGGAAAGCAGACGCTAAACGATGATATACATACATACATGACCTCGTGTGTACCGTTGGCGATTTTTTTCCCCCGTCTTCCCTTCTCCTATGTTTCCGACGAAGAGCTCCGCTCGAAACGTTAAACCCTCCTTCTTTCCTGAGCGTCCAATAATTTGTTCCACGTCCTCGTGTTGTGTTTTTTTGTGCTTTCTTGTTTGGATTAACTTTATATACATGCATACATATATATACACACACACACACATACATACATATTAATATACACGTGTGTGTGTGTGTGTGTGTGCATTACCAGTACCATAAATCTGTGTCCCTTCACTGATGCTACCCTTTTACTTCTACTCCATTTCAAACTCTTAGACACATAAACACTGTCTCTCGTTTTTCACTTATAATCTTATTTCTCCTCTTTAGAGACATCAGACTTGATGAAAAGATCTGTTGTCTCTAAAGTGTCAAAACTTTGATAAAATCCACAGAAGGGATGGTATAATTTTTTTTTTTTTATTTTATTAAACCTCATTCTCAAATTGCCCCCTTTCTCTTATTGGCATACTAGACATTGTATACAAAAGGTATACAACATAACCCTACACACATTCCTCACCAAAATATTACCAATGCCCCATGGTGGGAATCACGGGTCTATACCTTCTGAGTTTGCATTCTGCCAATATAACAATGGAAGCATTCATTGATGTACTTGTAATTATAATTAAAACAACACATGAAGGTTTTAAAATTCATCTTTATTTCAAAAGCTTATCTCTACTGACCAGAGGCACATGCTAGAAATGGTAGCCAAATGCCCCTCAAATCACACCCTACCACCTTTAAAGAGTTTGTCATGAATAGAATGTCTAATTATAGATTTGCTCCTTCAAGGTTAAGCCTGAAGCTACACAACAATAACATGTACAAGGTGCATTCAAGAAGTTTTGAAACTTTATTTTTTTAGAAGCACTTATAAATGTAATGTTAGTATATTATTACTATACATCAAATAAGCTGACCTGCCAACTTTTTTTTTTATTCCAGATTGAAGGAGACAGCTGTAACCACTTTGAACACCAAGACAAAGCACCAGTCCACAATTCCATCTTGGTAATCAACTTACTTGACAAAAACAGGTGCCGGAACTGTCTTTCACCATCCCTACTGCCCAGACCTTTCTCCCTGTGACTGTTCCCCAAGCTGAAGGAGAACCTCAGGGGCAATTGATTTGAAGGCATTAAGAAGATGAAAGAGGTTGTGACAAGGATCTTGGACACCTTCACAAAGTAGCTAGAGTACAAAACGAGATTCAAGTTTTGTATTTCTTAGACATTAATGGCACTCCTGAAAAAATCTCAAAACATCAGGAATACACCTTGTTACGTTAACTTCTTTTAGTTGGTAAATAGTGAATAGCTTCAAAACATTCTGCCTCTTTGAGAGCTTTTTTTAGAACATCAACAGTACGTTGCTCTGGTCTGGAACTCTGGTACCACCTGTTTAACATTTGGAAGCTCTGTTCTTGTGTGTTTAAAGGATAATCACACCTGATATTATCCAGTTGTATGCTTTTAATTCCTAGAAAAATTCCTGCAAAAGATACAACAATAAGAACTAATTACAATCATCGTCATCATCATTTATGTGGGGCAGATTGTCTACAGCCAAATGTTCTTCCTGTCATGAACAACAACCCTTTACAAAAGTGGTTCTTAACCTATTTTTTGTAGTGCCCTCTCTTCCTTAAGTAGTTATGTCTAGCACCTACCTAAGTGGTGAGTGTCACATCAGGATTAAACTAACTTATGGATGATAATTTAGAAATTTTACTCTTAAAATGGATTGTATAAGCTTTTAACAGAGAAATACTCTTTTACTTGTTTCAGTCATTTGACTGTGACCATGCTGGAGCACCGCCTTTAGTCGAGCAAATCGACCCCAGGACTTATGCTTTGGAAGCCTAGTACTTATTCTGTCGGTCTCTTTTGCCGAACCGCTAAGTTACAGGGACGTAAATACACCACCATGTCAAGCGATCTTGGAGGGACAAACACACACACACATATATATATACAACAGGCTTCTTTCAGTTTCCGTCAACCAAATCCACTCACAAGGCTTTGGTCAGCCCGAGGCTATAGTAGAAGACACTTGCCCAAGGTGCCACGCAGTGGAAATGAACCCAGAACCATGTGGTTGGTAAGCAAGCTACTTACCACAGCCACTCCAAAAACAAATTGAATGAAGACAAAAGTTGTAAATTTACTTTATACAATGCAACTTAATGACTTCCCTGTGCTTGACAAGATCTCATTTTATTTTACTAACTATCAGCAGTTTCATCATGTACAAGCAAAAAGCCCCCCGTCCAATGGACGGTGCTGTAATAAATGAGTAGAAGCATTTTGGATTATGGTAAATTTGGGAATAACAAGAGGAATGGAGCAAAAAATTTCCACTATTGATATATACAAGGCTTCTAACCAATGTTAACCAAAGCATTTCAAGAACGAAAGTCACCATAGATGCAGCATGGCTGTGTGGTATGTAGCACCAGCACTGATGAGGTCACCAAGTCATTTGCAAGACAAAAGCCCCTCAAATGAGATGGGGGAAGGTATTGGCATAGGTGGCTTTGTGCCAGGCCATGAGAAGTTAGAGTATGACAGACGAGCAAAAAGAGGTGTCTTGTAGATTATATAAATGGTTAGCCCAGCCAGAGGGAGAGAGAGAGCAATGGAGGCGATGTGCCAGAGTGTACTTTCAAGGTACAGGAGACCCCCTCTGGTCATGAATGATCATAGGATTGCACCTAGTAAGTTATCCTCCCAGGCACAAGGTCAGGCAAGGTTGTTTATGAATGGCCAGCAGTCGCCCGTGCATACCAGCCTCCCCTCTCCACACCAGTGATGTTATCCAAAAGAAAGACAAAGGCCAATACAGCTTGACACTAGTGATGTCGCAACTCATTGAGGCCAGTGCTTACACTGACCACACAGCTACAGTTTAATGGCCGCCAGTTAAGTATAAAAAAATAATAGGCGTAGGAGTGGCTGTGTGGTAAGTAGCTTACTAACGAACCACATGGTTCCGGGTTCAGTCCCACTGCATGGCACCTTAGTCAAGTGTCTTCTACAATAGCCTCGGGCCAACCAAAGCCTTGTGAGTGGATTTGGTAGACGGAAACTGAAAGAAACCCGTCATATATACATGTGTGTGTGTCTGTGTTTGTCCCCCCCCCCCAACATTGCTTGACAACCGATGCTGGTGTGTTTACATCTCTGTAACCTAGCGGTTCGGCAAAAGAGACCGATAGAATAAGTACTAGGCTTACAAAGAATAAGTCCTGGGGTCGATTTACTCGATTATCGTTCAGCTAGTGTTAGGAACATAAATTGTGACTAAGGTTTGGTGGAAGATTTAATTCAAAACTTATGAAAACAAGACATTTGTTACCATATTTCTGTTGAGGTGCTCTGTGTTTCTTTCAATTAATTTTAAATATAACAAAGACTTTAGTAAAATAACTTAGTCATCATTCAGCTAGTGATAACAGCAATAACTAGTTTGAAAATGATATATTTAACCTATCAGACTACTAACCAATCATTAGAATAGATTTAAGTTTCTCTTATTTTGTATAAGTAGTATTAAGGGCCATGTGGCCCAGTGGATAAGGGTGGTTGGTTACAAACAAGACAGTGGGGTAGATGGAGGTTTCAGTCTCAGGTAGGGATTGTGATAGGATTTTATTTTTTCTGTAAATGGAGAAGGGGGGTAAAAAAAAAAAACACCTGTGTCCATGTCTTTATCCACAAGACCATTGAGACAACAACAATAACTAGTTTGAAAATAATATATATAAACCTATCAAACTAATGTAATCACTAACCAATCATTAAAAACAAAACACAATCAGTATGGGACAAGATTGATCCTTTGTCCAAGTGGTATATGTGTTGCGGTGTCCATGTCTTTACCCACAGGACCATTGAGACAACGGAACACACCATGCTACCTGATTCAGGAATTGATCTAACAGCCTTAATGATTACACAATGTAATAATGTTTTGTTTATTTTAATTTTTAAATGTTCATATATGCATTTTTTGCCACTAAATTCAAAAATCACATTTGTTTTGATGTAACATCGACAGTTATTTATTCCTAATTTCATATTTGCTTGTTATATTTGTAACTTTTCTCTACAGCACTTTGTTGGTTCAATCTATTGTAGTATTGTAAGGATAATTACACAACAGTTAGTACTTTTTCATATATTGAAAGGTATTTAGGAAGTATAATATTTTGGCTGTAATTTCTAGCAGGTTAAATGAGCAGGTCTTCCTGTTTGCTTAGCTGCAAACGTAGTAGTTTATAGCAGTGACTTGCAGTCAGGAGGAATGAAGTATTTTAGAGTTAAAAGTGACTGATAAAGAAAGAGAAATAAATATATATTTATACATACAATAAGGTCGAGAAAAGTGAAGCGTGTTAAAAAAAAAAATGGAGATAAATGTGTCAAGGTCGACATAGGAGAAAAATGAGAGCATATGATAATGTCAAGGACAACTTATGAAAATGAGACGGGAGTAGGTCAAAGATGAAACTACGAGAATAAGAAACGGAACAGGTTTTAATCTCCATGTTGCTGCATATATATATAAGTTTGTCTCCCGGTCACAAAAAGAATATCTAATAGGTGTAAAAAAAGAAAAATGTGCAGAGAATGAATAGGGAAAAAATTTGCGCAAAAGAATGGCGGCGGGGGCTTTCAGAAAATTCGCAAGATCCGATTTTCCTCCCATAGCTCGGGAAAATGGATGTATATTGTTGAAAATTTTATAGAAATACCGTTCAAATGGCAAAGATTACGATTATAAAAAAATGTGTGGGGAAAATGTTTTCCGAAAGGGTGGGGAGAGTATTTCGGAAAATTCACACGATCCGATTTTTTCCCCCTCATAACTTTCAGGAATATATATCTCTCTATATATATAAAGCTGAAGTTGTCTGTGTATGGCAGGTTTAGTAGCCTTCAACTAACACTATCTCCTCCGAGACCCTGCTGCACAAGTTGACCAAAATTGAGAGTATGATAGAAGAAGGCTTGCTCTTCATTCCGTAGAAGAAAAAATTCAAATCGGACCATGTTAATACCAAAAATTATTTACATCAAAAAGGTGCTTTTTTTTCTATGAAAATCCCTAATTTTTACGATTTTTTAACTGCTGTGTCGTCATTTTTCGGTGTATTTCAACCAGAAAAATGTTCACTTAAAGAGAATAATAAGCTACATAAAGTGCGCAACCTCTTTAGCTAGAAACAATGTAATGGGGATAGCCCTCATCCATCAGCACAATTATTTTTTTGTTTACAACACCAACTGACCATCATGTATTTTTCCCTCCAGTTCTAGAGAGGTTATGTGACCTCAGCCGTTCCAGTCTGACTAGTCGTCTATACTAGCTAAGCGCTTTACAGGTTGGGCATAAGGGGAATTAGATGCTGTGTGCAAGAGAGAAGACTGCATAGGTTTGGTCAGCTGATGTGTATGGATGTAGACAGTTGCATACGAAAGTGCTGATCACTTAAAGTGGATGGAACTTGAGGAAGAGGGAGACCAATGGCCATAACTTTTAACTTCTTGAAAAATACATTACTGCTCCTGTCCGTATAAGCTTTCTGCCCTAATACTCTAAAGTGTGCTTCTTTTACGTACATATGGACTACTGACGATATATATATATATATATGAGAGGCTTCTTTCAGTTTCTATCTACCATATTTCCTCACAAAGATTTGGTTGGCCCAGAGCGCGAAGATTCTTGCCCAAGGTGCCACGTAGTGGGACTGAATGCAAAACCACATGTTTGGGAAGCGAGCTTCTTAACCACACAGCCACATCTGTCCACATGTATCAAAAGCTCAATTAGATGTAAAATTAAAAAGATATAAACCATGTATTGTTATTTTTATACTCACCAACTTGCCGCCATTTGTTTGATAACTGTTTTGCTATACTGAGAATGTCCCTCTCATCCAGTTTTTGAGAATCTGAAAGAAATATTTCAAAATCTTTCACTTTATATTGGAATTCCCATCTCTGCTTATAATATATAATCTATTATTGTGAAACATTGCTATCATCAGTGGTCAATGGTTGACCACTAAGGTCTCAACATTTACAATATCTACAGAGGTATCAGGTAATATCTAAATATTTAGGACTGCAATAAAATAAACTATTTGGGGATGGTCATATTTTTGCCAATTAACCACACACACATTATATACTTGGTTTTCATTTCAGCTTTATTATTATTATTATTATTTGAGTGTCTTTTGTATGAAATTTTTCATTGGCCAGCTTCTGTCAAATCGTCCAGCCCATGTTAAACGACAATGATGATCACACATCAGTGACCTCTTTAGCTATGTTCCATCCCATGTGTCTCCTCCTGTTATGTTTAGTCCGTTCTAAAAGTTAACTACTTTCTCTAAATCTCCTCAGTTTTTAAAGATATCCAACATATTCTCACAATAATCATTTATATTATCTAGCTATAAACCTTTTGTGATTCTTTCCTGTGACCCCTTAGCATGGAGATGTAACAGCCAGACCTGGAGAAACTCCCTGATTTCTAACCTACACACCCAGATGAGAAACGTTACCCCAGAGATCCCTCAGAGAAACCCTATTTAAGACAGCAAGTTTGGTCTTTTGACCAACCTCTCGTCTTCAGAGGATCGACTGCTGAGAATTGGTGCATTACTGTGCCAGCATCTGCAATTTAGCATCTTGCTCCATATTAATACATCCCCTAAGATACTTAAACTTCTCTTTCCATTAATCCCCATTTATTTTTACAGTATTTTTTAGTCTTTTAGTTTTACAGCTGGTATGATACTGAAGGGTAATATACCGACAACAAACCAGTCTTCTAGTTGGAAGTTACTCAAATGGGTGTGTAGCTTAGAGACCAGGGAGTTTTTCAAGGATCCAGCTGCTGCTGCTTCACACTGAGGGGTCAACAGCTCCACCACTATGGACATGTGATTAGACTGACACAGGAAAGAATCATTAAAAAGTTACAACCAGCTGATAATTAAATGATTGAATGGACGGATGCAGAAGCTCCAGAAGATCTCGACTTTGCAGATGATTTTGCGCTACTTTCACAAACATATTTACACTCACCTGTCACTTGAGGTTCACTGCCCTGATTACCACTACACAATGGACTCTGATTACCACTACACAATGGACTCTCCAATCTGAAACAAAATAAAAACACAGCCCACCAATAGCATTAATTAACACTAAATAATATATAGTATACAGGTTTACAGTGAATATTACAATACTCAGAGAAAAGATCAATTGTAGAATAAAATATTTAACATATAAACTGGCTCAAATATTCTACCTGTTTTAT
Source organism: Octopus sinensis (assembly GCF_006345805.1). Taxonomy (NCBI): domain Eukaryota; kingdom Metazoa; phylum Mollusca; class Cephalopoda; order Octopoda; family Octopodidae; genus Octopus; species Octopus sinensis. Next base: position 10,405,605 of record NC_043022.1, read on the forward strand.
ACTTAACAGGTTAACTGCCACAGTCCATACTGAAAATTACCAATGATGACATCTATTTCCAGTCATACTGCGTACTGTTTAATTACAAGGAAATGTCATTTATTTTCATTTCTCCACTATTTCATAATTAAGCTTTAATATTCAGCACTCATGTTATCTAACCATTAGGAGACAACAGGGATGATCCATTGGCCGAAAAGTTGAATGACAAAGATTCTGTTAGTTCATTCAATTTTCTATACAAGAATATATGTAGTTTTATACATGTAAAGTAATTTTTTATAATTTTTTTTTTTTTTGAAAATTAAGTGCATGCTCTCTGTAGAGCTAGGGAAAAGGGTTCTGTCTTCTTAGCACTGAAACTCCAAATGGTTAAATATCCTGTCAAAGATACAGAATAAAATATTTTCTTAAATTGTGAAAATATACCAGCAACAGTGCATATAGCAGTTGTATGAAGTTTGCAATGATCCACCAGTGGTGTACATGAGGCAGTTAACATGTTAAACCAACCAGATTTAGTTTCTCACACCTACTCTACATTGTCATTCTAAAATAATCAACAAAATCATGAAAATCTATAGTGACGAACGTTCCGGGAGGCTTGCAACCAGCAGATCTGAGAAAAACATTGCAGATGTGCATGCAACCATGATGGGAAATCATTAAATCACCGACTGTCTTGGAAACTTGTACACTTGTGTGCAGCTCATACACTTTCTGCAACTTTGCACAGGCCTCTGAGCGAGTATCGCCAAGCTTTTGGCAAAATTTGATGCAGATTCTCTGCTCAACTTTCTGCCATGGTCAGTGCAGCAATCACACGCTACACACGTTCCTTCCAAGCACTGCTGTAAACAACGGAAATGAACTAGAATGTTAAAACTTAGTGTGCATGCACAGCAGACTTCAAGGTTAATCTCTGCCAACTGGGCGGCTTCCTTCTGCGTGCTTTAGCTTCGTTACTATGGTAACAGTCCGGATACTTATTGATCAGACCACACACATATATTATGTGGTAATGCTTAACAAGTAGAAAAGCAGTCGATCAGCTAAGAGAGTAAAGATAATCATATAATAAAAAAATTAAAAAATCCAAATCTTGTTAATAGAGCTACTCAGAGTTTCCTGGTTGAAATAATAATTGATTCCATCACAAGACCGTTTGTCAGTCGTCTTTTGAACAGATAACGTTTAAACAAGAGAGGCTTGTAAAGAGACACAAGGGAGATAACAATCGTTGCACAATTTCGATATCAAGTAAACGTAAATCAGAAGTTAATGGTTTACTAAGTGTCCTGTGGTCTATAAAATTCCAACAAGATGTATTTCTTAAAACGCTGACATACAGAAAAAGTTTCAGTCTTCAAATTTATGTATTCGTTGGAAGGTTCTCAAGTGTTTTTTTTTAAAGATAGTTTCTCAAGAGAACACTGAACATTTTTTGGGCCCTAGATATATTTACAAGATTTATGGTTTTTGGGTTTTTTTTTCAGTAAACACTTTATATATACCTGCTTGAAGACATGTGTCAATCTATATATATAAAGTTGAAGTTGTCTGTGTATGGCAGGTTTGGTAGCCTTCAACTAACACTATCTCCTCCTATACCCTGCAGCACAAGTTGACCAAAATTGAGATTATGATAGAAGGTTTGCTCTTCCTTCCGTAGAAGAAAAAAATTCAAATCGGACCATGTTAACACCAAAAATTATTTACATCAAAAAGGTGCTTTTTTTCTATGAAAATCCCTATTTTTTAACGATTTTTTTTACTGCTGTGTTGCCATTTTTAGAAAAATGTTCACTTAATGAGAATAACAAGCTACATAATGCAAAATTTTTACTTTTCAAAAATTACAATTCTAAAGGGTCGAAAAGAAAACAAACTTGAGCAACGCCGTGCAATACTGCTAGTTTATATATATAATGCTTCAGTAATGTTTCTGTAGGTGAATCTGAAACAATTGTGGTGTTATCTAACAAAGTGTATTGCTGGTTTATCCTGTCACTGTTAAGGAATACTTACCGAGGTGGATAAAGCACTTTTATTTTCCTTTTCAGATCTTGATCTTCAATGAGATCAATTGGTTTGGTATTGTATTTGTTTCTACAGTAAAGGTCTGCTCCTTGCTCTGCTAGATAGCTAACCACTACAGCAGCAGAAAGTCTGGCTTCTTTAGCAAAACCAAGCTTTAAACAGCACTACAAAGGATGAAAATATAAAGTGAGTGCAACATCATGATAATTACACAATAACCACACTATATCTCTGTACAGTTTGTACATTGAGAGATTGAACTGATTACATAATATTGAATTCTTACCTTATTTTGGGTTGAGTCCATTTTAAATTGATTTTTACATTATATTCAATTATGTTTTAATAAGTTCATCCCAAAATACAAACCACACTAGAACTTAACTATACAACTACCTAGATAAAATCAATTGGTCACAATATGGGAAGTACTTATGTAAGAGGACTGTGTGTGTGTGTGTATATACATACGCTAATGCTTTACAAGCAAATGCTCATGCACACTATGTATAAAGCTATATATACTCGTGTGTGTGTGTATCATCATCATCATCGTTTAACGTCCGCTTTCCATGCTGGGTTGGATGATTTTGACTGAGGGCTGGCAAACCAGATGGCTGCACCAGGCTCCAATCTTGATCTGGCAGAGTTTCTACAGCTGGATGCCCTTCCTAACGCCAACCACTCCGAGAGTGTCGTGGGTGCTTTTTATGTGCCACCGGCATGGGGGCCAGTCAGGCGGTACTGGCAACGACCTCACTCAAATCTTTTTACACGTGCCAGTGAAGCGACGGTAATGATCACGCTCGAATGGTACCCTTTTATGTGCCACTGGCACGGAAGCCGGTTAGCTGCTTTGTCACTGATCACACTTGTATGGTGCTCATTGCACCCCGCTAGCATAGATGCCAGTCATCGAATTTGATTTTGGTTGATTTCACTTGCCTCAACAGGTCTTCACAAGCAGAGTTTAGTGACCAAAGAAGGAAAAGGTATGCATAAGCGGGCTGGTTACGCTCCTGGCATAGGCCACAGGTTATGGTCTCATTTGGCTTGCCGGGTCTTCTCAAGCACAGCATATTCGAAGGCCGTGCTTCACCACTTCATCCCAGGTCTTCCTGGGTCTACCTCTTCCACAGGTTCCCTCAACCGCTAGGGTATGGCACTTTTTCACACAGCTAACCTCATCCATTCTCGCCACATGACCATACCAGCGCAGTCGTCAATCTTGCACCCAAACTTCTAATGCTTCTTAGGTCCAGCTTTTCTCTCAAGGTGCTTACACTGTCAAGTATGCACACTGACATTGCACATCCATCGGATCATACTGGCTTCATTCCTTGTGAGCTTATGCATGTCCTCAACAGTCACAGCCCATATTTCACTGCCGTGTAGCATGGCTGTTCATACACATGCATCATACAGTCTGCCTTTTACTCTAAGCGAGAGGCCCTTTGTCATCAGCAGAGTTAAGAGCTCTCTGAACTTTACCCAAGCTATTCTTATTCTAGCAGCTACACTTTCAGTGCACCCTCCTCTGCTACTGACTTGGTCACCTAGGTAACGGAAGCTATCAACTATTTCTAGTTTTTCTCCCTGGAATGTGGCGGAAGTTGATCTCTGCACATTTTCAATATTTATCGCTCCCGAACATCTGCCACATACGAAAACTATCTTCCCAGTTAGCCTTCCTTTGATATTACTGCACCTCTTATGTGTCCATAGCTTACACTGGGTACATCTTATAGAGTTTCTACCTACGCTTCTACTACAGATCAAGCAGGGCCATCTACCTGAAGGGATTTGTGGTTTGCCTGCCTTCCTACTTATTAGGACTTTGGTTTTAGCTAGGTTGATTCTAAGGCCCCTCAATTCTAATCCTTGTTTCCACACTTGAAACTTCTCCAGTTCTGATAGTGACTCAGCAATTAGAGCAAGGCCGTCAGCAAAGAGGAGCTCCCAGGGGCATCCTGTCTTGAATGCCTCCGTTATTGCCTGGAGGACTATGATAAATAGGAGGGGGCTGAGGACTGAACCCTGGTGGACCCCAACCTCTACCTTGAATTCTTCAGTGTACTCTTTGCCAACCCTTACCTTACTTACAGTGTCCCTGTACATGGCTTGCACAGCTCACAATAACCATTCATCTATCCCTAGTTTCCTCATTGACCACCAGATAAAGGATCAGGGGACCCTGTCAAAGACTTTCTGCATGTCAACGAAAGCCAGGTACAGGGGCTTATCTTTGGCTAGGTATTTCTCCTGCAGCTGTCTTACTAGAAATATGGCATCAGTGGTGCTTTTCCCTGGCACGAAACCAAACTGACTTACTCCCTAATCCTTTGATACTTCTGTAATTATTTGTATCTAGGGTGTCACCTTTACCTTTGTAGCAGTTGACTATTATGCTGCTACACCAGTCATTGGGTATGACTCCTTCGTGTATCACCTGGTTAACTATACAGGTGACTAGGCTATAGCCGACACTACCAGATATTTTGAGCATCTCTGCAGTAATTCCTGATGGGCCTGGGGCTTTCCCTGTCTTCATGCTTCTAATTGCCTTAACTACCAAGTAACTGTCAACTCGGATAGCTGGTTCCTCTGTTGGGTCAACATTCGGCAGACTCTCTTTATCCCATTCATTTTCTTTATTCAGCAACCTTTCATAGTGGCGTCTCCAAACCTCTCTCTTTGCATCCTCATTTAGCGCAAGTGAACCATCATCCATGCGAACACATTTCTCTCCTACCACATCACAATTCTCACTCACAGTATATATATATATATATACATATGTTTATATCATTTGAATTTACAGAAAAGAAAAGACAAACAGGTGAGGGAACAACAAGCAGGTGTATTAGTTTGATGCTAGAGAAGACTGCAAATTTCTGACGTTTTGAGCCCATGCTCTTTAACAGAAAGGATTGAGAGGTGAAAAAAGGAGAAAGAATTAAAAAAAAAATGGAGAGAGAAAAAATGTGTGGGGATTAATGGTTCAACATGATGAAATATACACATTTACATAACTCATAAAACAGGTAATAACAACATGATGAGTATGCACAGCATGTCCAAATTCAACCAAACCACAATGATTATCCTGGTCATACCAATATAAAAGGCTTTTAATGCTTCAACTCCAACTTTTACAGAACACAAAGGATTTTCACTGGAAATACTCATCTCTCTGAGGTCCTTACATTCAACAGTATTATATGACATGACACAAGATGCCAGTGGATGTATGGAGACCTGTTACAGTTAGAACTCTTCTCAGAATGAAATAAGCACTAAAGAGGTTATCTTTGACTTGAGACAGCATTCACCCGAGGTGGGTTGAGCTGGCTTCACCCGGGTGGGTTGAGCTGGCTTCACCTGGTGTGGGTTCAGCTGGGTTCAGCTGGCTTCATTCATCCTCAATGCTGCATCTCTCACAAGAGATGTACAAAGAGGTTATCTAATCATGTCAAACAGCCCTCTCTTCTATGATAGATCATTATTTTGGAATGATCGTTTTGACTTCACACTTTGATGACAAATTTTTTAGGAGTTGCTCTCAATACAGTAGAGGAGCCATGTGTTTGAGGATGCAAGGAGGTTGAATATTACTGGTAATGTAATTCAAGTAGGCTTTATCAGAAGGGACTGTGATATTTAACAGTGATGTAGGAGGGATCAGGCCATTGCCAAACTGAGGTTCATTATCTGGTGTGAAACAGATGATGCATGTTGAGCACCTTGACAGGTGCTGAAGCACAAGCCTTAGTCAACAATAGTATCAGTCAGGGAGTCTGACTGGGGTGGTACACCTGTCAAATGGTATGCGAATGGATGTGAACTGAGCCATGACAAACAATATCCATCAGTCTCTCTCTCACAAGATAGTTTTGAAACTTACCTTATCTAAGGCTTCAATATGTTTAGTCTCAGATTTAAACCTCCTTTTCTTCAAGGCTAGATGAAGAGAAGTATCTCCATACATATCACCAGCATTAACATCAGCCCCTTTCAACACTAAAGCATGAATCAGTCCCACATGTCCATTGGAGACAGCATTATGCAATGGTGTTTGTCTATCATCATGGTCTTGAATATTCAGTTGTATTTGATCCTATATTGAAGAAAGAAAAAAAACTGGAAATAATTGTATATATATCAATATGTCATTATGGTCTTCATCATCAAACTTTTAATGCAGATTTAGTGTTGTCAGGTGAAGAATATCCTTCATAGGTCCCTCTATAATTTGGAATATCTAGTCACTTCTTGCATAATGAGTACAACCAGTTTCTGGATGAAAGCAGAGTCCTATCTTCTTTCCTATTTGCTGTCCCTTCAACTTTTATTAAGTTTACCTTCAGGCCTCGTGATTCTATGTTTTGCTTCCATAACTGGAATTTTTCCTTTGAATCATCTACCACAGATTCAGTTCCAAGAACTCCATATTGGAGGTCCCACATCCAGTCAGATTTACATTCCTGTTATGGCCTGGAGGATTATAATAAACAGGAGGCAATTGAGGATTAAACTTTGGTAGATCCCTACCCACACATTGAACTTATTGCTAATGCACCTCATTGACTTGCACAGCTGTCACAAGGCCCTCATCTACATCTAGTTTTCTTAGTGACAACCAGATTACAGAACATAAAAACACTCTTAACCATTAAACAGTTAAATTGGCCATATCCAGCCCAAATATTCTACATGTTTTATGTTGAAACTGGCCAGATCCAACTTTTCATATTTACCTTACAATATCATTCTAAAAATAAACAATCATATCGTTGAAATCTTGAGGCAATGAGATAATGCAGGATTAACTCAAGACAATGTGAATAAATAAGTATCACATTTGACCAAGTAATCTGAATACTGCAGGTCAATGAATGCTAGGTATAGGCTAGCTCTGAACTTCTCTTGCAGTGGTCTCATCAGAAAGAGGGCATCAGTGATACCTCTTTCTGGTACAAAACTGAACTGCACCTCAAGAAAGATATTTCTGTTCTTAATCAGTAACTTTCATAAGCTAGACCACCAACTTGATGCCTCTGTAGTTTCCTCTCTCCTGTATCTCCTTTACCTTGTAATAATTAACAATAATTCTGTTTGCACCAGTCATTAGGTATAACACCTATTTTTATTTCCTGATTGGCTATGATCCTCATCTGAAATATTCAGTATCTTTGCAACTATACCAAATAGTGTAGCTGCCTTTCCTGTCTTCATATCCTCAAGCATTCTATCTGCTGTACTGCCATCAGCCATTAACTTGGATGGCTAGTCCATCTGTTGGGATTGATTGAATATTTTTCTGTCATGCAAACAAACAATTCTTCACTTTGTTCATGTCCTTCAACTATCTTTGCTATTCCATGTAGCTTAGTGGTAGGGAGTATTCAGTTCACAATCATAAGGTTGTGAGTTTGAATCATGGCAACGTGTTGTGTCCTTAAACAAGACACTTTATTTCACATTCCTCCAGTTAACTCAGTTGGCAAAAGTGAGTTGTACCTATATTTGAAAGAGCCAACCTTCTCACATTTGGTCTCATGCTGAATCTCTCTAGGAACTACATTAAGGGTATGTGTGTCTGTGGGGCCACTTTCACATTTATTTTGCAAGCAGGCTGTCCTGTTGATTAGATCAATCAGAGCATATGTTTTCATAACCAATGGAGTGTAGTTATACTAGGTGCTGATAAGGTCCTGGGTTTGGGTAAAAAACTACAGGATCAATTATTTTATTCAACATATTCCCCTCTCAGATTCACACACTGAGTGGCACTTCGGTTTTTTTAAGCCCTGTAAAAAAAAACTCAGATGGTTGGGCCTCCAACCAGGGCTTTCATGGTACCCTTAAAACTAGGAACTTTTCAGCACCCCTCATTTATATTAGCCTATAATAAGGTGTGTATACTGTATCATTTGGTATATATTTACACAGAACAATGTGATATATTTTGGTTTCATATTTAGATCTAAAGTATATGTTGTATCATGTGACCATTGTCAACGTGATGGTCATTTTCACAATGGCTATTGTCAACACCACAAATATTGCTATCCTAATTACCACTATGTACCATGCTTCTCTATATTTGTATGGGTTGGATATGTTTGTTTCACCAACAATGATGATATTGAACAACCAACAATGATAAATGCTAAAGGAGTGTATATACTGACTAACCTGGGACAGCAACAATTCCACCATTTTCTGATCATTCCTGAAAGTTATACAAAGATGATATTGCTACTAAAAATGCAAACATTACAGATATTGAGATAATTGATTATTAGATTAATAATTCATGAAAACAAACATAAGTAAATATAATTATAACATTTTCTACAATATACAAAACAGTCAACTGGGCAAGTGTCTTCTGATCAAAGTCTTGTGGGTGGATATGACAGACAGAAATTGATTGTGTTCATCTCTGTGTTTGTTCCCCCTTCACCGCTTGGCAACCAGTGTTGGTGTATTTACATCCCATAACTTAGCAGTTCAGCCAATAGATTGATAGAATAAGTACCATGCTTTAAAAAATTACTGGGATTGATTAATTCAATTTCAAGGCAGTGGTGCCCCATCATGGCTGCAGTCTAATGACTGAAACAAGTAAAAGATACAGGACTGTATCAATATAAATGACATACACACCTGATTAACACAAGAATCTAGATGAGGCACAATAATGAAGTAATATGATACAGTAATATACAATAAGTAACCCTTTTGACACCACCCACCTGAGAATGCCCCTGGTTCTGAGATATAAATTCTGTTTTGAAGTGATCTGAATTAAAAACCTTTCATCAAATTTTCATATTAATTTGTTCCAAATATCAAATTAATACTGACAAAGTTCTTTTAATAAATTCATTAATTTCAAAATCAACTAAAGCAATTGTATTTCAATAAATGTGGTAGGAAAAAAGGTTAATCATCTCGCAAGGACAAATATTATAGAGAAGAGGAGATAGCTTATTTAATCAACCCTTGAACCTTTCTGTAACATATTACATCCTGCCAATAGTGAACAAAGGTAAATAAGGATGTAATTAAGAATTTTGCTTCCTAACCATGTAATTTTAAGTTCAGTCCCACTGCATGCCACTTTGGGTGCCGCCATGAGTGTCAGATCATTTGCACAATGTGGAGAATGTACCACATTGGATTCAGAATTCATTCAAGGCTGGAGCCACATGCTCCCTATACAATTCAGACTCACAACACATAAATTCACTGCAACACAATTTCTTTTCCTCAATTTAACATTATCCTGAAAAAAATCAAAGAATAAGGTCCCAATCTGGACAGATTTCTTCAAGGGATACCATATAAGCCACCTTACATCTCAATCAACAATAACTCCCTATTTGACTGGGCCATGATACCACAAAACTTGACTTAAAAATGATGCAACAGATCCAATCAGGTGGTGCTATTAAGTTAAACATGACCTGGGCCAATTTGTGGCCGAAATATATCTAAGTTATATCCCCATCAGATACCAAAATCATGTATGGTTTTGCTAGACGGATACTAAAAGAAAGCCGTCATATGCACCAGGCAAGAATTGTAAGCAATAGTTGCTTACAATTCTTGCCATTATCACAAATGTGGTGTCCAACAATTTCCCATTATTTGTACATCATATCTGTTGTGCTCGGCAATTTACGGAAAATAGAATTTTTTTTTTTTTTACTCTTTTTACTTGTTTCAGTCATTTGACTGCGGCCATGCTGGAGCACCGCCTTTAGTCGAGCAAATCGACCCCGGGACTTATTCTTTGTAAGCCCAGTACTTATTCTATCGGTCTCTTTTGCCGAACCGCTAAGTGACGGGGACGTAAACACACCAGCATCGGTTGTCAAGCAATGCTAGGGGAACAAACACAGACACACAAACATATTCACACACACTTATATATATATACATATATACGACAGGCTTCTTTCAGTTTCCATCTACCAAATCCACTCACAAGGCATTGGTCGGCCCGGGGCTATAGCAGAAGACACTTGCCCAAGATGCCACGCAGTGGGACTGAACCCGGAACCATGTGGTTGGTTAGCAAGCTACTTACCAAACAGCCACTCCTGCGCCTATTCTTATTTTTTTAAAAATTTATTTTGAAGGTTATCAACAATGTCCTTGATCTCCACCAGAGCTGAACAGTCAAACACACACATCCACTTTAACTCCCCTCTCTTATTAGTCAGCAGTATGTGCTTTTGTATATATGTATGTAAATGTCTATGTATTTTTGATGATTCGCTTCAAGTCTCCCATGAAAACATAACCTTACTTGAAAACAAGTGCTGGTTGAGGAACACTTCCTTTTGTACCCCCACCACCATAATTTTTTAAAATATATTACACATGGTGGAAAATTGATTTCCTACCATGTATTATAATAATGATGATGAGAGTCATAAATATTAGGAATTTCTATTAAAATAAAAGCTTCATTTCTGTGTTATGGGCGTAGGAGTGACTGTGTGGTAAGTAGCTTGCTTACCAACCACATGCGTGGCACCTTGGACAAGTGTCTTCTACTATAGCCTAGGGCCGACCAAAGCCTTGTGAGTGGATGTGGTAGACGGAAACTGAAAGAAGCCCGTCGTATATATATATGAGTGTGTGTGTGTATGTTTGTGTGTCTGCGTTTGCCCCCCCCCACATCGCTTGACAACCAATGCTGGTGTTTACCTCCCCCGTAACTAAGCGATTCGGCAAAAGGGATCGATAGAATAAGTACTAGGCTTAGAAAGAATAAGTCGGTACTACTTAAGAAGAATGGTCCCGGTGCCCGCATCCGCGCTAGCTAGTCGTGACTAGTCGATCCTACAACGACTACCTAGCAAAGTAAATAAAACGCAAAATAATTTTTTAAAGTAAAAACAAAAACACAAAAGATCGACTAGCTAGCGAGTGCGCGCACCGGGACCACTCTTCTTAAGTAGTACCGAATAAGTCTTGGGGTCGATTTGCACGACTAAAGGCGGTGCTCCAGCATGGCCACAGTCAAATGACTGACACAAGTAAAAGAGTAAGGAGTATGTAGCTAGCGGGGATGCGCGAGTACGCGCACCGGGACCACTCTTCTTAAATAGTACCGAGTATGTATATTCATGACCCAATTTGCCTAACTTTTAGGCATGAATATACGTAATACAGAAATGAAGTTTTTAATAGAAATTCTCGATTTTTATGACTTTCTCATCGTGGGGCACAACAAGAAGTCTTTCCGAAGGACGATTGGTTAGAGACAAGGCATCCAGCTATAAAAAATCTGCTTCAAAGAATTTCATCTGAATGGAATTTTCCAAACATGGAAAAATGAATTTCAAATAAGGATGAAATGCAAGATTTGAACAAGAAACATAAAAGAAACGAACCAGAATATACTGCGAGGTATTTCAGCGTCGATGGTTACTGTTTTAACACATTACAAGAGAGAAATGTAAAGTTTTATAAGGAATTGCTGTAAGGTGAGTATTTGATACTGTAACAGGCGAAGATATAGATGAGATGAAGTGAAAAGAATCTAATGAGAAGCCAACATCGACACAGACAATAATGGCGGTCATGGTGGGAATTAATGTAAGGGAGATAATCACTGCTAGATAAGTCCAAGAACAGTTCATCAAAGAAAACCTGCCCCCGTCTCTTAGGCAAGTTTTTCGGTTAACCTGTTACGCTCAAAGGGAGCCGAAATTGGGACTTTAACAGTAACAAAGATCCTGAATGTCTTTCCGTTACTTAAAAAGGCGTAACTTCGGTATAGGTACCGGAAGTACCGGATACATTTCAAGAAAGTTTTTTTTTTATATATGGGGGGGAGGGGGTTAGGGTTTGTCTTAGGGTTAGAGGTGGAAGAAAAGGGTTTCTGTTATCTTCAGAAATGTAAACAAAGCCACTTACGGTACCTATACCGAAGGAGCGCCCTTAAAAATATAACCTATGATGGGATTATAACAAATCAATATAAACAAACGTGATTGAAAAGTTAAAAGAAATAAACGAAATTTGAACTTTAAAAGTAACAAAGAAGATTCACGAAGTATACATTATTTTTTACTTATTACAAAGACCTTAAGTATATGTTTCATTACTTAGAAATATAGTCCAGGATAGGATTATGACAAATTAATATTGGCGAAGTGTCGGATCAGGACGGCAACATAAGTTGGATTTTCTCCATTTTGACGGGGATTTTTCCCAATTTTTTTTTCGGGATGGTGAGGGTGGCGAGAGAAAGATAGTGAAAAACATCGATACATGTGAGAGATAATGAAATGATGAAGGTGGCCGTGGGATGTGCTAGAAACAACAGCCCAATCTCCCTTAAATCCCACGTTTTCATTTGGATTTTTTTTTTTTTTACCGAAAAGGCCTTTTACTATGGTTTTTAAATGCGTAGTGTAAATAAAAGATGGCCCATTATTTTCCAAGGCTGTGGTGAAAACAAAATTGGGAAATCTCCGTTAAAACGGAGAAAATCCAACCTATATCTGCGTCCTATGAAACTCTTCCCAACATTATTGAACAGTTAAAAGAAAAAACAAACAATCAGATATGGATCTTCCAGATCATTCTTAACTTACCTTGAAACTGCCAGATGTAAAGGTGTGTTACCATCCAAAGCCACTGTATTGATTTCAGGCTTAGATTTCATTAATGCAGTTATTGTGTCGCAGTTTCCACTCCGACAGGCCCAGTGCAAAGCTGTGTAATTTTCCCTCGTCAAGACATTCACATCAAGTTTACATGTAAGTAAAACGTCTACTATATGACTGAATCCACCCCGACAGGCCCAATGTAAGGGTGTGTAGCCATCATTGGCCACCAAATTGACATCTGCTCCATATGCGAGTAAAACATTGACCATATCATAGTATCCTTCACGACAGGCCCAATGAAGTGGTGTATTACCATCCATAGCCATCGCGTTGACAGCAAGTCCTAACTCTAGCAACTCTGCAACTTTGTCACTCTGTCCACGACGACAGGCCCAGTGTAGCTCCGTATTGCCATCCATTGCCATTTTATTATTATTACAAGGGTTCTATTTTTAGAATCTTGATTGATCTGGAAAAAAAAAGGCACACTAAAAATGCTGTGTAGGAGAGAGGAGGGTTGGGGAGAACTTGTTTTTATCATAAATATAACATAAATATAACAAATATTTCAGATCAGAGCCTACCTGAAGCTCAACGATAACAATATCCCAACCAACTAAGAATTCTCTAAACAAGGGATTTTCAACTGGGGTTCATACGATTTTGTTGTTAAAATTTGTGCAGCTTACTTCCCACCCACACGGTTCGGGGTTCAGTCTCACTGCATGACAACGTGGGCAAGTGTCTTCTATAATTTCAGGCCAACCAAAGCCTTGTGAGTGGATTTAGTCGGCACAAACTGAACGAAGCCGGTCGTGTGTGTGAGTGTGTGTGCGTATATATATATGTAGTGGATCTTGCATGCATACATCGAAATTGAGAGGAGCTTTGGGTAGAAAACTGATGAGGATGAACGTGTCCACATCCTTTGTACATTTTTTTTTTCCGTTTTCCGGCATAGTTTCGGTTGTAGTAGCACAGATTTCCGTCGATTTCCGTAAAAAACTTTTATTTTTTTACATAAGTAATGAGAGCGAAAGAGACTAAGAGGAAGCGATTTTACGACGAGAAGGTTTCACTTTGAAGTCGGCCTGTGTGCGTTTGATGGGGTGTGGGAGACAGACAGTATGTTGTGTAAGTGAAGTGCTTCTGTTAGTGTGTGCGAAGAGACAGAGAGAGTAATGTGTGAAAGAGAGAGATAACTGATTTTTTTACTCGGTGTATGTGTATATGTATGTATGCATGTATGTGTGTGTGTGTGTGTATGTATCTATGTATGTGTGTGTGTTTATGTATGTATGTATGTATGTATGGCCGATTCAGTGTTTACATTATTTCGAATTAAAACGAAAGATTACCTTGCGGCGCCTGTTTATGTAACAGTCTGCTATGTAGAAAATAATGAGGTTGACTCAATGGAATAATGACAGTGATCGAAGATATAGACAAAATTTTTTTTATTTAATCGTTATACATGCCTTGTCGACTGCTACTGTGCAGCCTTAATGTCTCTGTTGATGTGACGATGGTGAAATGGTAAGAAAAAGACGGGAGAGTTATAAAATGAGGAGATATTCTTCTCATGAGAAAAGAGTTGCATTCAAAGGAAAAAAAAAGTTAATAGTCTATAGAGGTGCACAGAAACTGGGTGCAAGCATGCATATATATGCATGTGTAAACATTGTGTTGTGCAGCAAAAGGAACGAACAGTACAAAATGTGTAAGGAAAAGTGACAAAATCCGATTGGTAATGTTCTGTGTGAAAAGTCTATGCCGGCCATACATACATACATACATACATAAACACACACACATACATAGATACATACACACACACACACACATACATGCATACATACATATACACATACACCGAGTAAAAAAATCAGTTATCTCTCTCTTTCACACATTACTCTCTCTGTCTCTTCGCACACACTAACAGAAGCACTTCACTTACACAACATACTGTCTGTCTCCCACACCCCATCAAACGCACACAGGCCGACTTCAAAGTGAAACCTTCTCGTCGTAAAATCGCTTCCTCTTAGTCTCTTTCGCTCTCATTACTTATGTAAAAAAATAAAAATTTTTTACGGAAATCGACGGAAATCTGATCTACGACATACGAAACTTCGCCCGTTTTCCTTATGTTCCTTCGTTGTCTTTCGTTAATGAGGTCATGAATAGCGACGAAAGAAAGGACTCAATATATTTGGTTGGAGTTCCATAAGTTTATAAGTTCTTTTTTGTTTTTAATGGACATAAATTGGCCATTCCAACAGAAGTGTGCCCCCCCCCCGGACTTTGTTGCTTCATAACTTCCAGAAAATGGATATTTTTTAATAAAATTTTCGGTAAAATTACAGATTAACACCTGCACGATTTTCACTAAGAAAAAAAAAAACCGGATTTTTTGCGTGGAATCAAGTACCCTGACCTCCTAATATGCTGGAAATCCCATATTTTGGTTCGGAATTGGTCCGGAGGGGGGGAAGCCCCCCTCCCCGGAATTTTCACTCAAAAAAGAACTCTGATTTTTTGCGTGGAATCAAGTACATGGGGTAGAAAGGGCTCCTTAGCCGTAGTGAAGGCAATCTATCTAGGGAGATAACCTTACAATAAATCACTGGGTCCGTAGCTTAGAAATACTGGGTTGACGTCCAGCGGGAACAGCTTTGTTTCATGGAGGAGGAAAGATCTTCTTTAGTACTTGGTTGTACAATGCTTTCCAATGTGTGTAGTAGTGGCGCGCGCACACATTATTAGCCATTTGAAAAGACTATGAAAGTCTCGACCACGGTCGAACAATGATGATGATGATGATGACTGTGACCTCGTAATATGCTGTAAATACGCTTCGGATAGTGTAGATTCTGACTATATCGAAGAAATATGTGGGGCAAAAAAATTCTATTGAGGGTCGGGTAAGGAGTTACGTAAAATTCACACAAGATACTTTCAAAAAACAAAAAAAAAAAAACGGATAAATTTTTTATGAAATTTTCTGTAAATACCTTTCAGGGTGAGTAGATTATTATTATTATTATTATAGAGGAATTTAGGCAATCTTACTAGAACCGTAAGATTGCTGGAGTTTAATATGAAAACATGAATTTGGTGGGATCGTACACATATATAACGACACACATTACATATAACTACAAAATGGAACTTGAAATTTCAGAAAAAAAAAAATTGTGATGCGGGTCAGTATGTATACGCGTGTGTGTGTATTCTCATTATTTTTCTTTTAACATCAAATTCTGATCTAATCCTAATTTAAACACTCTGAAAAGTATTTATAGAAAATTTCATTGAAAAATACTTATTCTTCTCAAAGTTATGAAACAAAGATAGCACGGGTGAATTTTCCGAACCCCCTCTTGTCACCCACAGAAAAATTATTTGTAGAAAATTTCATTACAATTTATATATTTTTCTGGAAGTTGTTATAAGGAAACAAAAGTCGGCCATAAATTCTTTGCTATAAATGAGAAATTTAAAATAAAAAATATATTTACCTGAAAGGAGATATTTATAGCCGGTAACACAAAGAAAATTAAATTCAATGATGTCTTTAGACTTCCTTCTTCAGATATTAACACTGTTGATTTTTGTCACAGGCTAAATAAATAGTTGCATGATTTTCTCTGGCCTATAATTCGTGTGAATCTCCCAACGGTTTAGTTTCGACACGCCCACCCTGTCTTTTTAACAAAATCTGCTTAACAAAAATATTTTCAGGAATTTATTTTATAATAATAATAATATTTATATTTATAATAATAATTTATTTTATAATATTTTCAGGAATTATTTTTTTTCTATATCCCTATTTCTATTCAATTTTATACTTAATAACTTTTATATATCAAAAAAATGTTTATGTCCGGGCCTGTGGTGTATATAAGTACCGAATAAATATTAGCATTGAAAGTGGTGTCGTGTTACTTGCAATTATATGAAACATCTGTTGATACTTTCTTCCTAAGATATAATTAAAGCGATGCAGTAAGAACATAAGGCGTAGAAACTACACGGATGCCATACGACAGACATTACTCATAAATGGCCTTACTTTGAGCATGCGTCAGGAGGGTCAACGAAAGATAGAGGAGGGCACCTGTCCTTTGTGATTGAGGGCGACAATTTAGGTTTTGCAGGGATTCCGCTATTGGCAATAAATGTCGAAACCTTTGTTATAATGTTTTTTGTTTTTTTTTAAATTGCAGAAATTGAAGGAAAAAACAACAAATATCTTACAAACTGTAGAATTTTCTCAATAAAGCCAAGAGAAAAAGATGTTTTATAAACACATTCTACCAGTATACGAAGTTTAACATTTTTTAATTACCTAGAAATTATGTTAAAAACTGCCATTCAAACCGAAAAGATCCGCGTGTGTGTGGACGACGGGTAGTGAACAGGGGTATATTATTTTTTGCCGCCCATGGGCTTCTTTTTTTCTTTTTAATAAGAAAAGTCTTACTTTCAACGATGCAACCTTCGCTATTTAACTAAATGATACTGTTTGACGAAACATACGTACAATTCAGTTCATAAAATCAAATTTCTTTTCCGTAAACTTTCAAATAATATGCTGTTTACTTTTGGAAAAGAACTATCAACTTGCAATTACTTTTATACAAATCTAAAAGATTCGAATTAATTTGATTAAGAAATGTCTTATTTTCTACGATGCATAATTTAATTAAATAATTCTGTTGAAAATGATAGCAAATCTATCACAGTGACATTTATTAAAATAACTAATTCGTTTTCAAGTCTATATTTGTACACTTCCGTCTTCGTTTTTCTTTTATTTTTGATCCTGCACTTATATATCCCGAAGCAGAAAAAAAATCATACAAATTCCTTTAAAGATGAAAATTTGCAATGATTTATTGCTAAAAGAAAAAGAAAAGAAAAATATCGTCTGCTGGATGCTATGTCGAGACTGGGTAACTCTGGCTAAAATTACAAAAAATTCCAGTCTTTAAAGATTCCTAACATTTTTTTGCTTTCATTATTATTCTCTTCAAAGATATGGTTGGGATTTTTGTAACATGTAAAACTACACATGTTAAAAATAGAAGATATGTGTCACACACACAAAGAAAAAAACATCTCCCCACCCTCACCCCTCGAAATTGGAGAAAAGTTCGGAGCATTTGAAGTTTGAAATTTGTTTTGTAATTTTAGCCAAACACGTCCACTTCACAGCCAAGAAATGGGGCACCATATTGTAAACCTTTTTGAAAACAACTTGCAATATGAACATATTTCATCAGGTGGTGCTATTAAGTTAGACATGGCCTGGACCAATCTTTGGTCGAAACATATCTAAGTTTTATTGGTCTGTCATTGCATTGTTTCTTGTTCTCTGATTTTGTCAATGATTAGATGGTCTACAGTATCTTTTGAATATTCCCTGCGCCCCTTTCTGTTCAGTCAGTTCTGCATTTAATGATTGCATGTATCCTCTGAAAAAAAAAATGCTTGTTCGTAACTTCCATTACAGATTGAGGCAAGTTGATAATTTCTTATTTTTTCCTTCCATAGTATCTGCAACAGTGATTCAAAACCAAACTGCCTGGTAGCCAATCAGACATCATGACCGTCATGATCAGTCTGTTAAGCAACCAATCAGCATCAAGCCATTACGTGATTCTGGATGTGCAATGTCAGTGTGCATGTACAACAGAGTATAAGTATCGTAAGAGAAAAATTGGGTATAAGAGGCATCAGAGGTAGTGTGCAGGTGAGAAGACTGCACTGATATGGTCATGTAATGTGTATGGGCAAGGACAGCTGCATAAAGAAGTGCTGACCTCTAATTGTGGAAGGAACCTGTGGAAGCAGCAGACCCAGGAACACAAGGCTTTGTTCCAGTATTACCAAATGAAAATTTCTGTGTGAGTTCTTGCAGAAATAGATTATTAACCAAGCACCCTTGGGTAATAAGAATCTACTTTGCCAAGTACTCAAATAGAAATTTTCATTCAGTAATACTGGAATAAAGCCTGTCCTGAGAGCTAACCAGGCTAGAATTACATTAATATACACAATTGAAATAAAAGCTGGCTTTCCGCCAGTGTTCCAGTGGATCCGATTTATGGAACAGCCTGACCATGGAATTAATATGCAAGTGGTTGAGTACAGCACAGATACATGTACCCTTAAGGTAGTTCTCAGAAAATTCAATGTAATACTGAATGTAACGGCAGCCATGTTTGGATGGTGCTTTTTTACATGCTGCCCGCAGAGAAGCCAGTTGGGGCAAGAAGGCTGCCATTGACCATGTTCGGATGGTGCTTTTTACATGCTACCGGTATGGGGACCACTACTACAATTTCCATTTGATTTCATTTTGATGTTTATGTACTTGACTCAATAGGTCTCCTCAAGCACAGCATGTCACCCTATGATCCAAGGGTACTTTTGAGTTGGCTGGTTATGCGACACTGATGTAGGTTACAGCTGTGATCTCACTTGATATTATTATACTGTTCCTCTATTGTTCATATTACATTTCTGTAGGGAGTGACAAGACTCTTGGACTACCCTATACATATGTGCGAGACCATGTCCCATCCAGTCCCACCATTGCTTGACAACTAATGTTGGGTTGTATACATCACCATAACATAGTAGTTCAGCAGAAGAGAGTGATAAATTAAGTACTGCAGTTGATTCGTTTGACTAAAACTCTTCCAGGTGGTGTCCCAGCATGGGGACAGCCTAATGCCTGAAACAAGTGAAAGATAAACCCAAACTATAGGTTTCGTAACAATCCTTTTAGTAGGAACTTATAGGAGATTGTTTGCGTTTAATATGGCTAGATAATTGGGTGACCCATCAGAAACTATTTTGCACAAAGTTAATATTATAGGTACAGGTGTGTAAGTAGCTTGCTTACACGCATGTTAGTTTTACTTCTGCACTGGTGTTGTCAAGACGTTGCTTTGCAGTGGTCTTGAATTGAAGAACTGTGAAGGTGCAACTATAAGGTAAGTTTGCTTTTTGGGGGATTCAGTGGGGGTTTGTGGTCCATTTTTTTTTTAACAAGAAATCCCCACTGGATTCCGGGGCATTTGTCTGCCTATAGTTGTGCTAAGTATCTCACTTAGCTGTGAGAAGAGTGCTATTTTGTGGGTGTATCTGGCCTCCAAAAATTGTGAAATATTTTCTGAATTTTTACCAATTTACTCTTTTACTTGTTTCAGTCATTTGACTGCGGCCATGCTGGAGCACCGCTTTTAGTCGAGTAAATCGACCCCAGGACTTATTCTTTGTAAGCCCAGTACTTATTCTATCGGTCTCTTTTGCCGAACTGCTAAGCTATGGGGACGTAAACACACCAGCATCGGTTGTCATGCAATGCTAGGGGGACAAACACAGACACACAAATATACGACAGGCTTCTTTCAGTTTCCGTCTACCAAATCCACTCACAAGGCATTGGTAGGCCTGGGGCTATAGCAGAAGACACTTTCCCAAGATGCCACGCAGTGGGACTGAACCTGGAACCATGTGGCTGTTAGCAAGCTACTTACCACACAGCCACTCTTGCGGTGGATTTTTTTGAAGCTGCGTCTCTGTTCTCTTTTGGCCAGGAGTACCAGAATTGTGTGTTGCTGTATTTTGAACTGTCTTCCTTCTTCTCTTCCTTTGAACTGTTTTTTGACTTTGTTTGGACTTTTGTTGGGTATTTTTTAACTGTTTCCTGAACTTTTTCTTCAAAGCATGGCGAAGAAATTGAACACTGCATTGGCGTGGGCAGTCATCCCACCCGAGCAATGGCTAAACAACTTAGAGGAAAGAACGGTGGTGTTGAGGACTTATTCTAAGTCACTTGACACTATTGCTGTCTTTCCTAAGACATATAGCAAAAGAGTTGGCAGAGCATCTGCCGACTATTAAGTTTATTTCCAGGGGTGCTAAATATGCAACGGAGTGGTTGATATTTGACACGCCTGAGGTAACTCGCAAATTTGCAAGCCAGCCTTTGGAAGGGCAAGAGATTCTGTTTCTTCCCATATATTGTGGCCAATTTATGAAATAAAGTAGCTTGCTTACCAACCACATGGTTCTGGGTTCAGTCACACTTCACGGCACCTTGGGCAAGTGTCTTCTACTATAGCCTTGTGAGTGGATTTGGTAGATGGAAATTGAAACATGCTAGTTATTTATATATATATATACATACACACACACGTGTGTGTGTGTGTGTGCATTTGTCTTTGTGTTTATCCTCTACCACTGCTTGACAGCTGGTGTTGGTATGTCTATTGTCACCATAACTTAGCAGTTTGGCAAAAGATTACTGATAAAATAAGTACCAGATTTTTAAAAAATAAGTACTGTTCACTGGACTGAAAAAAGAAAAATTTTTTGAATAGTGACCCAGCATGGCCACAGTCTACTGACTGAAACAGATTAAAAAAAATTTATTTTTTAACATAAAAATGAATGAAGATAATTACATTATTATTGAATCCTTTGATTCTTTAATGGTGAGTCCACATTACTCTTTAAGGAGCAAAGGAGTGGTTTTCTGGTTTCCCTGACATTTATACACTTTCCTGGGTGGGATACCAGTCTGTCATAGAATTACTCATTGGAATGCAAACCACAATTTATGATCAGGAGTCCAACACCCTAAATACTCATTTTTATCAGCCCAGTGGACTACGGTTATGTGAAATGAATTGTTTTGCTCAAGAATACAACACACTGCTCAGTCCTGGAATCAAAACCACAATCTTGAGACCAACAACCTGTGTTGAGTCCAACCATCTGTGTGGTAAGGAGTTCGCTTCCCAACCTCATGGTTTTTAGTTCAGTCCCACTGCATAGTACCTTGGGCAAATGTCTTCTACTATAGCTTCAGGTTAACTAAAGCCTTGAGAGTGGATTTAGCAGATGGAAACTGAAAGAAACCTATTGTGTGTGTGTGTCTCCCACTATTGCTTGACAATTTGTGTAGGACGTTTATGTCCCTGTAGCTTAGCTGTTCAATAAAAGAGACCAATAGAATAAGTACCAGGGTTTAAAACAACAAAAAGTACTGGGGTCAATTTATTTGACTAAAATTTCTTCAAGGCAGTGCCCCAGCATGGCCGCAGTCTAATAACTGAAATAAGTAAAAGATAATGTGTGTGTGTGTGTGTCTCTTCGACTTAACATCATGTGACATCTTGTTCGTTGCCAGCCTCGCCTGGCCCCGTGCCGGTGACACGTAAAAGCACCGTCCGTTCGTGGCCGTTTGCCAGCTCTGTCTGGCCCCGTGTCGGTGGCACGTAAAAGCACCATCCGTTCATGTCTGTTGCCAGCCTCGGCTGGCCCCCGTGCCGGTGACACGTAAAAGCACCGTCCGTTCGTGGCCGTTTGCCAGCTCTGTCTGGCAACCGTGTCGGTGGCACGTAAAAGCACCATCCGTTCGTGTCCGTTGCCAGCCTCGGCTGGCCCCCGTGCCGGTGACACTTAAAAGCACTGTCCGTTCGTGGCCGTTTGCCAGCTCTGTCTGGCCCCGTGTCGGTGGCACGTAAAAGCACCATCTGTTCGTGTCCGTTGCCAGCATCGCCTGGCCCCGTGCCGGTGACACGTAAAAGCACCATCCGTTCGTGGCCGTTCGCCAGCTCTGTCTGGCACCTGTGCAGGTGGCACGTAAAAAACACCCACTACACTCGCGGAGTGGTTGGCGTTAGGAAGGGCATCCAGCCGTAGAAACACTGCCAGATCTGACGAAGCCTTCCAGCTTCACAAACCCCAGTTGACCCGTCCAACCCATGCTAGCATGGAAAGCGGACGCTAAATGATGATGATGATGATAGTTGTAAACGAATGTCACCGGCATGCAAGTTCTGTCTTTGTTCATACTCTATGAAAACTTGCCTGGTCATGGGGAATTATGACCTTACTTGGAAACAGGTGAGTGTTGGCAACAGGAGGGGCATCCAGCTCTAGAAAATCCGCCTCAACAAAATTCTGTCCGACCCATGCAAGAATGGAAAAGTAGACACTAAACAATGATAATGACCATGAATTATTCTTGTTACAGTATTAACTCTGTATGTCGAATGTAGAAATAACATCAAGAGTTTCTGACAAACAATGAAGTTATTAAAAACAAGCGGTAATCACAATGAACCAAAGTGGCATCATTTAGATTTTTGAAAGTCCACACAACGAAACAGTTAAATTGGGGAACCCCAATAGTATTTTAAGGGCCTCTGAAAAAAATTTTGCTTTATATGTATTTCCTTCCTCTCCTGCTAGATCATCTTACCAGGGCTTTACTCTCATCTGATGCAGCAGCTGTAGGCTGGAAGAAGGTTGTGGCAAGCCCTGCATCAGATGGCGGGACATGATTGGGGAAGATCTGTAGAGGTTTGATGTCATCTTGGAGGATGCAGAGAGGCTGGCACAGGACCACCAGTGATGGAGAGCACTGGTGAACCTGGTCAACTTTATGCTTCTGGAACCACTAACTTGGAATGACCCCAGCCCCATCAGGCAAGAGCATGAACCCAAGCCAAGCCATGTATTTATTGCAATGTATTGCAGGAAACAGCAAAGTTTCTTTTTCTAACATTTTACACAGTTCAAACTACATAAGTGAATGTGTGATGAACAAATTAGGAATTCTGAAAGAAGTTTCTATAAAACTAATTTTTAAACATTGAATGGTTATGGAGGTCTACCAAAATAAAATAGCAATCAAAGGAGTCCACGGATACAAAATGGTTGAGAACCCTTGATTTATATGTGCAACTATGGATGTTGGTTTGATCTCTCAAGTAGAAAGCCATTACAGAAGTTAGTCAAGAACGTAAGTATTGAATAACTAGGCGTATTATCTCCCTTTGTTCATTCCCCAGTATTGATAAAAATTCCTTTATTTCCAACTTGATTTGCAACATCTGTTGACGACAGAAACTCAGGATGAGGACGTTTGTATAAAATATTTATGTCTCTTCTAACGATAGTGTCCATACGCACACATACATTTATAGGTATATGCTAAATGATGATGATTAAATAAAAATAAGTATGCTTGTGTGAGTTTATATATGTGTGTGTATGTGTATATATATATATACTTTAAACAGCCGAAATTGCTAAGATGATCCGGTTCCCGACTGAAGATTAGAGGCTTCGAGTGACCCGTCTGTCTTTTTGTGTCGTCTCTTTGTGTGTTTTTGCGTTCTTGTCCCACTTTGTAATTTATAATTTATATTTAATTTCTATACATATATATATATATATATATATATATATATATACATACATATATATATACATACATATATATATAATAAAAATATTAAAATTTCTAAGTCTCTCTAAAGAAGAGCTGAAAAGTGGATTTGGCGAATATATACACACACATTCAAACACATATGTATATATATATATATATATATATATATATATATATGTGTGTGTGTGTGTGTGTAATTTTTTATTAAAGCCAGTAAAATCTTCACTACCTGTTACTGAGAGTCTGATGAATGGTAACATGAAACTCTGAGTAACAGTTTGTGAAGATTATCTCATCTTTAATAAAATGCATATCACTCTACCTTTGGTATTTGAGTACTATTTTTCCCCACTTTGTTTTGCATTTATGTGCTTACTTTGTACATAAATGAATATATACATACATTATACATGTATGGTTCTTATATACAGAAGACAAAAGACAGGTAAGGGAACAAGCAGGTGTGTTAGTTTGATGCTCGGGAAGAATGGAATGGAGTCTTGTTGCTTGTTGTTCCCCTGCCTGTCTTTGTCTTTTGTTTTCTGTACATAAGAACCATATATAATATATGCTCACATGGCCACCCTGACTTGATCCTGCCTGACTGAACTTCCTCCTCTCTTGGACAGCCATCTCACCTGCCTTTTTCTTGGACCTTTGGTAACCTTCCTTATCCGCCTAAAAAAATCACTCCACTTGGGTTACCACTGGAACTTTACACTTCTTAGATTCTACCGTCATGGCTCTCGCTGTACAC
>NC_043022.1:10435307-10557807 GCF_006345805.1 Octopus sinensis
GTGAATCTGAGAGGGGAATATGATGAATAAGATCATAATTAACTGATCCTCCTTGATTTTTTTTTACTCAAAGCCAGGAATTCTGCAACAACGCCATGTGTATATATGACAGGTTTCTTTCAGTTTCCATCCACCAAATCCACTCACAAAGCTTTTGTTGACTTAGGCTAAAATGGAAGACACTTTTCTAAGGTGGCATGCAGCAGGTTTGAACCAACAACCATATAGTTGGAAAGCAAACTTCTTACTACACAGCCATGCCTGAGCCTAAATAGAAAATATCAATGCTACTGACATCATTTCCGTTTATTATCATTTTTTTTTCATGATAGCATGGATTATGTTTCTGAAAAGCCGCATTCCACTAACAAAACATGGGCTATAAATACTAAAAATGTAAACCTTCTCATTTAAAATGGCATTGTCATGATTAAATGCATTTTCTTAACCCTTTCATTACTCTATTTATTTTGAGATGCTTTGTGTTTCTTTCAATTACTTTAAATATAACACAGAATTTAGTAAAATAACTTGGTTATCATTAAGCTAGTGTTAGGAACATAAATTGTGACTAAGGTTTGGTGGAAGATTTCAATTCAAAACTTATGAAAACAAGACATTTGTACTCAGTGCTAGAGCCGGTTTCAGCCGGGTTGGTAACGAAAGGGTTAAGAATTAGCAAGAAATTCTCTTGTAAAAGCTAACTTGATATGTTTACGAAGATGTTGTCACAAAGAGAAAGTAATATTGGCAGGGTTACTTGAAGCACTTAAATTGCAATAAGAGAGCTAAACTTCCCAGCTAAATGACAGCTGTTATCAGAAATGTCTAAACAAAGACAGGTAAAAGCCTGAAGTTGTTTACAAGAACAGAGAAAGAAATTATATCCCTGTTGACATGTGATTTTACAGTAGTATCACACCACATGGCTCAGTGGTCAGAGTGTCAGGCTTATAATTGTGAGGTTGTGAGTTTGATTCCCGGACTGGGCTGTGTGTTGTTTTCTTGAGCAAGACATTTCATTTCACGTTGCTCTAGTTCTGAGTTGCAATATCACTGGTGCCAGGCTGTATTGGCCTTTGCCTTTCCCTTGGTCAACATTGGTGGCATGGAGAAGGCACGAGCTTTTAAAAATGTTTGGGGACATCTATATTGTATTTTTACAACACCCTTTACAAAACCCTACATACTAATTCTCTCCCTCAACCATCGAAACCATTTAACATTTAAACCAGCCACATCCAGTCCAAATAGTCTTCTTGTTTTTTTTGTTCAAACTTGCCAGATCAGGCATGTCACACATACACTACAATGTCATTCTAAGAATAAACAATCACATCATCAAAATCTCAAAGCTACAAGACAATACACAATTAATTCAAAACAATGGGAATAAATAAGAATTACACTGGACAGAGTAATCTGGATTCTAAAGAGTTAAACAGCATCTACTTACCAAAATTAAACTGCGAAGTCCCTGCCATGGAAGCACTGAAGTCATAACCTTGGCTAGTACCAGACTGGGTGCTTGGAGTCTTACCAAAAGTGAATATTTTTGTATTTTGGGCATTAGCTCCATCAGCTGGTTTTGTTGTGGCAGTTGCTGTAGCAGCTTGCCCACCGAACATGGCCGGGTTACCACCAGACTGAGCATTGGGTGTTGCTGCAAACCCAGGAGTACTGAGTGGCCCAAACAATGGCTTTGCCATGCTTGCAGCAGGTCCAGTGGCAGCAGTGGTGATAGGCACTTGACCAAAAATAGCTGGGGGTTTGACGGCAGTCGATTCTGCAGCACCCGGCTGGCCACTGAAGATGCTAGGTTTGCTTTCAAACCCAGATCTAAAAGGAGTTGGTTGATTCCCAAAAGGAACTTGACTTCCACTGTTGGAATTGAGAGTGAAATTAAACTTCTGGTCAGGCTTTTGCTGCTGCTGCTGCTGTTGTTGTTGTTGTCCACTACTGCCAAAGATGACAGCTGGTGCTGGAGACTATTTTGAATTAAAAAATGAAAAAACAAAAATAAAAATCACTCAAAAACATTTCTATAAACAAGTACATCTTTATGAAACAACAGTTGTCTTTAGATAAGGCAAAAGCAGATATAATCAATAGAATTAAATGCATCCTTCCCCACACACCACCACCTCATCTAAATATTGGTTTCAGATTTTGGCAAAAAGCCAACAATTTCTGGGGAAGGAGTAAGCTGATCACATCAACCCTGGTACTTATTTCATCGACCCCAAAAAGATGAAAGGTAAAGTTGACCTCGGAGGAATTTGAACTCGGACTGTGAAGTTGGACAAAATGCCGCTAAGCCTTTTGCCCTGTGTGCTAATGAGCCTACCAGCTCACCACATTTACCCCCGTTTTCCTAAATATTAACTGGAACTATTTTATTGATTCTGGAGAGACGAAAACAATAAGGAGACCATTCCTAGCAGGAAGAAATGAACTTAGAACGGAGAAAGAGACTCAACATGCAAAGAAACCTTACATTTCACAATTTGTCGAGGAGTTAACCTGATGGAATATTAAATTTAGGGCAGCTGTTGGCCTTGCCATGAACAAGAACCCAAAGTGGCTAATGTAGCATGTATAATAGTTTGTTATGTTATGGACGACCCTTTTGCAGAAACAAAAGATGTTGAAAAAGATGGACATTTAACCATATGCCACTTCTTCAATTAGCATAAAGGCCTTCATGATAAATTGACTATTTTTTTTTTTTTACCACAGATGAGGTTTTGAATCCATGAAGTAGAGTAAACTTATGAGCAGGGAGCAAAAGTAGATACTAATGTTTCAAGTAGGACTTGTCTTTGGATAATTTCTTAATCAATGTCCACAGCACCGATATGACAGTTGCAATAAACAGCTTGATTTTGAATTGTTTGGACAATTTGGAGTTTCAGACATTCTTTAGCTTGTGACAGGCTGTCAATGCTTGTGCCTTCCTGATCTTGATGTCTGCTCCCGAATTGCTCACCCAACCACTTTAGTACTAGAAGTCTTCAGCAACATTCAATTTGGAATGACTCAAAGCATCACTTGATTGGTTGAAAGAAATGTATTCAGTTTTCCTGACATTTGTGCGCAGTCCTATTTTAGCAGCTGGTGTTTCTACGAATGGCCCTAAATGCAAAGTAGCAGCAACATATGACAAACGAATGCCTTTATGGAGACCTGCTGAAAGTTAGTGAGACGATCAGGTAAAGACAGCTGTGACTAATCTGGTCACTGTGTGCTCACCCTTAACGGGAAGCATCCAAATGACCCTTGTGGAACCTACTTCATGGTGGTGTAAGAAGAGGAAAACGTCATCACACATCAACAATTTCATTGCAAACACTGGCCTGAAATATATCCAGGCCTTCAAGGCAGCAATGGACTGAGAAGTGTGGAGGGTGGACTTTATTGCTGCAACCTAGGTTGGAACCTGGCAGCAGCAATAATAATAATAATGATAATAATAATACTAATACTAATAATAATAACCCTTTCTACTACAAGCACAAGGTCTGAAATTTGGTTGGGGTGGGATATTCGATTACATTGACCCCAGTACTCTACTAATACTTATTTTATTAGCCCCTGAAATGATGAGAGGCAAAGTCGATCTCAGCAGAATTTAAACTCAGAACATAAAGACAGGATAGAATGCTGCTAAGCATTTTAGCTGGTATGCTAACGATTCTGTCAGCTTGCTGCCCCCCACCTACTACTACTACTACATTTGACAGAGTAATATGAATGCTAAAAGGTCAATGCTATAAAATGAAAAAAAAAACAAACAAAACAAAACAAAAATAAAATCAAGGTTCAAAGAGTGAGGGATTATTATTTACAATGGACGGACAGGTGTCCTCACCTTGCTTGTTGTTACCACAAAGTTTTGGCCGATGTGCTCTCTAGCCTTCATCAGGTGTTCTGGTGGAATTTCGAACCCAACCCTTTATTTGACTAATGGGGTACTCTGTTCTCATTCCTAAGGTATTCTTTTTAGCTGATGCTATTTTTTTCTGTTGTTATTATTTTCCCATGTCCCTGCTTGGGATTGAACTCAGAATCTGAGTAGTAGCCTGCTTTCTTATCCACTATATTATATGCCCATTGCCAATTATAGAGTGAATTTGGGGGTTTGTAATATGGGAACTGGTATTAAGAAAAGATAAAATATTAGGTTTATAAGCCCAAAAGTTCACTCCAGAATTGCCTACAGATTCATATAGTGTAGTGTGTAAGAGTGCGAGCTACTATTCCAATTCTGAGTTCAATCTCAGGTAAGGACTTGGGAAAAATAATATAAACAGAAAAAAAATAAACATCAGCAAAAAAGAATTAGTCAAAATAAAAGGTTGTGTTCGAAAACCTATCAGAAGGCCTGATAAAGGTTGGAAAGTACATCAGCCGAAATGTGGTAACAAGAAACAAGTGAGGATACCTATCTATCCATTGTAAATAATGTACATAATTCTTCATCTCAAAAATATAGAATAGCGAGTCATTAGTAATTACCTGTGCATTAGCTGAGCCAAATATACTCGAAGCAGGTTTACTTGTGGAATTGTTAAGAGCAAAATTAAACCCAGCAGATGGGCTAGAAGTACTAGAGCCAAAAACATTTGTAGTGGCCGAAGGGGCAGCGGCTTGAGCCTGGCCTGTTTGAGATGCATCTTTGAAGCTGCCAAATGTGGAAGGGTTCGAGAATATAGCTGCAGCAGCAGGTTTGGTTGTCGAGGCAAGCGTCTTTGTAGATGCAGCCATGCTGGGTGCACCAAACGCAGAGCTTGCAGTGGCTGTAGGTGTGCTGAAGATGTTCAGTGCTGTAGCTGGTGCAGCAAAGACAGCAGCAGTGCTGGCGATGCTAGAGCCACCAAAGATTGGTGATGCTGCTGCAGCCGTTTGAGGTACCTTAAAGATAGAATTTGAAGACGGTGCTCCTGCAGCAGTTGTGGCTGTGGTGTTGGTTGCTGCCGGTGTTGCTGTGGTAGTGCTTGAAGCCCCAAAGATGGAGGATACGGTAGAAGAAGGAACTCTGAAAACAGGTGCAGGTAAGGAGGTGGAAGCCCCAAAGATAGATGATGTAGATGTACCTAAACCAGATGAAGTAGCAGTTGACGGAGAGCCAAAAATAGGGGCAGCTGCAGAAGAGGAAGCACCAAATACTTGTGAAGCTTTGGTTGTAGAAGTACCAAAGATAGGTGCAGAGGTAGTAGATGATCCAAAGACAGGAGTAGTGGTAGAAGAAGCAGCTCCAAAAACAGGGGCAGCGGTAGAAGTGGAAGCTCCAAAGATAGAAGGAGCAGCAGATGTGGAAGCTCCAAAGACAGGAGTAGTTGTAGAAGTGGAGGCTCCAAAGACGGGAGTAGTGGTAGAAGTGGAGGCTCCAAAGACGGGAGTAGCTGTAGAAGAGGAGGCTCCAAAGACGGGAGTAGTGGTAGAAGTGGAGGCTCCAAAGACAGGAGCAGTGGAAGAAGTGGAGGCTCCAAAGACAGGGGCAGCGGCAGAAGTGGAAGCTCCAAAGACAGGAGCAGCAGTAGAAGTAGAGGCTCCAAAGACAGGAGCAGTGGTAGAGGTGGCGGCTCCAAAGACAGGAGCAGCGGTAGAGGTGGAGGCTCCAAAGACAGGAGCAGTGGTAGAGGTGACGGCTCCAAAGACAGGAGCAGCGGTAGAGGTGGCGGCTCCAAAGACAGGAGCAGTGGTAGAGGTGGAGGCTCCAAAGACAGGAGCAGCAGTAGAAGAGGAGGTTCCAAAGGGTAATGAGAACCCCCCAAAGGCAGCTGTTGTAGTAGTGGCAGTAGTAGTAGTGCTAGTAATGGTGGTAGTATTAGAGGATGCATTAAAAACAAATTTGGCAGGGGTGGTGTTTGGTGCTCCAAATGCAGCAGAAGATGCAGTTGCGGTGTTGCTGGTTGGCTCATTCTGGTTGGCTGGAGTATTTCCAAATACGAATAATCCTGATGTACTTGTTGCTGTGGTTGAGATGACATTTGGGCCAGTACTCGCACTGGCGTCTGGTTTAAAAGACGGGAAACTGGCAGGCGATGTATTTGTTGCATCTACTTTCTGTGCAGCCGTTGGGGTTGTTGCAGCTGAGCTCATGATGGAAGTACCTGCACCAAAAGGATTTCCAGCGGCCGTAGGAAACGCAAAGCTTGTTTTAGGACTGACTGAAAAACCTGCAGTTGAAGGGGCAGAAGTGGAAGATGATGGAGATTTGATGGCATCAGTAGTAGTGGTGGCTAATGTAGTCGACAACGGAGAAGAAGCTGGGGAAACAGGCGGCACACTCAGAGAGGTACTGGTTGCACTAAATGGGGAGCTGATGTGAGCAGGAAAAGATCCTGTAGGTGCAGTTGTAGCATTTGGACTGGATGAGACAAGAATAAATTGAAAACCAGAATTCGAACTGGTTCCTGGAAGGCTGGAACTGCTAACAGTTGTACAAGTTGTGCTCAGTTGGGGAGCAGTTACAGATACATTAGGCTGTGCTGCTGCAGCTGCTGTTGTTGAACTTGAAGGACTCGTCACTTTTGAGTTGAATTGAAAATTGCTTTTCATCTGGATTTGTGAGACTGGTGATGATGATGACGATGGCAATGATGATGGTGATGATGATGGCGCTGTGAGTTTGGCATCTGTTTTGAAGGACGAAACAAAATATATATTTTAAGTGGCATTTACATCAAAAATAAAACGAACAACAGAATTCAATTAGATATAACCTAACAAATACGTGTGTATGGCCTGGGTACAACTTTAGCATTACTCTTTAGCATTTGAACTGGCCATATCTAGCCAAAATATTCTTCTTGTTTAATGCTCAAACTGGCCAAATCCAGTCTCTTACACCAACCCTACGATGCTATTCTAAAAATAAACAATCACATTATTGAAATCTTAAAGCTACAAGATTCAAAACAATGTGAATAAATAAACATTACATTTGACAGAATAATCTGAATTCCAAAGGCTTAAACTAGCCTTCTGATATACAGTAATCCCTTGCCATATCACGGTTCACCCTTCTTTTGATCCTAATCCATATCACACCACCCTTGATTCTATGATACAAGCTTACTAAATTTAAACCCATCTTAATTAAAATCTTCCCTCAGAATTCCACATTAATTTAAATTCCAAACACCAGTTTAAAAACAACAGTCATTTTACTAAATCATTTTCTGTCAAGTTTTGTAATTTGCTTACTTCATAAGCATGGATATAGGAACAAGGATCAAATAGCTGTAAACTGCAAATTTCTATCTTGCCATAGTGGAAGCACAACCAACAGCTGAACGTATGAGAAGGAGTAAAAAACATCAGCCATGACCCTGTAGTGATGGAATCAATTGTGGGATCTTTTCACTTTGACTGGCAGATTTTTAAAATAATTTCTATGTAACTAAACACTTTTAAACTTTGTATGCTGGTAGTGTGTTACATAAAACATCTTTTTCTCTTGGCGTTCTTGAGAAAATTCTGTAGTTTGTAAGCTATTTGTTCTTTAATTTCTTGCATTTCAGCAATTTCAACCAATTAATGATGTCTATTGAGATGAATTCAATATCTGCCATATTTTGTCAACAACAATAAATTGGCAGTTTTTAATTATTTAAACAAATGTACAGCATTCGTTATATATTGATTAGGAACTCAATACATGGCATTAATTGAAACATAAGCAGTTTACTTCAACAGAAGGAAGATAACAAAAAAGTTAATTCCCTACTAGGAAATTTTTCAAAAGTGTAGAACAAAGTGTTAAGGTGAATGAAATAACATGAAATATAGAAATACTGACCTGAAGCCTTTGGATAAGCTGATGTTGATAATGAAGGTAGGGGTGTGATCATGGAATTGACTGATGTAGTGTTGGATGTGAGGCGGGTAGGCTGTTCTGATGATGATGAAGTGAGAGTTGTAGTAGTTGCTATGGACTTGGGCGACAATGATGCTGTTACAGACCAGGCTGCTGTAGTGGATGTTGTTGTTGTTGCTGCTGCTGCAGCTGATGAGAGAAGGGTTGATGGTGAAGACAGAGACAAAGAACCAGAAGTGGTTGCAGTTGTTTGGCTGACATCCGTTGAGGATTTGCTGGTAGAAGTTTCCAGAGATTTCGTAGTAGAAATTAAGTTTTTAGAGATCTCAATGCCTACAAAAAAAAAAAGAAAAAGAAAAAAAAAAAAAAGAAAAAAAAAAGAACTTTACTGAGGAAGATGCTTTGTACACATTTTCAGTTCAGTTTTAGGTGAAGGACCCTTCAGTAACCAAACCCTGTAAGTACAATCATAAAATGGACCCTGCCCCACCACCAAAAAACTAAAACAAAAAGTTAATAAAATGCAAAGAAATGAAAACAACAAAAATGCCAAGACAAATGCAGGAGTGGCTGTGTAGTAAGAATGTTGCTTCTCAACCACAAGAATCCGGGTTCAGTCCCACTGCATGGCACCTTGGGTAAGTATCTTCTGCTATATCCCTGAGCTGACCAAAGCTTCATGAGAGGATTTAGTAGATGGAAACTGAAAGAAGCCCGTCATGTGAGTATGTGTGTGCGCCTTTGTTTGTCCCCTACCACTGCTTGACAACTAGTGTTGGTGTGTTTATGTTCCTGTAACTTTGAGACTCAGAAGTTCAGCCAAAAAAGACTGATAGAATAAGCAAGTACTGGGGTCGATTCATTTGATTAAAAATTCTTCAAAGCAGTGTTCCAGCATGGCCACAGTCTAATGATTGAAACAAATAAAAGACATTAAATGCAAAGCCTGAGAATTTTGAAAACTTAGTCTCTGTCTACAAAACTTATTGAGTCTGTTGGGGAAAATTAAAGGAATAAAGTTAGCTTCAGGTGAAAAAAAATTATTTATTTACACAGTGTCTGTGCTAGTAGGGTGCCAAGAGCACCATCCGAGCGTGATCGTTGCCAG
The DNA here is from genome assembly GCF_006345805.1 of Octopus sinensis. NCBI lineage: Eukaryota > Metazoa > Mollusca > Cephalopoda > Octopoda > Octopodidae > Octopus > Octopus sinensis. The sequence continues at coordinate 10,444,241 of NC_043022.1, forward strand.
AGCAGCCAACTGGCTTCCGTGCCAGTGGCACATAAAAGGGCACCATTTGAGCGTGATCGTTACCAATGTCGCCTTACTGGCACCTGTGCTGGTGGCATGTGTAAACAGATTCGAGCAAGGTCGTTGCCAGTACCATCTGACTGGCTCCCATGCCGGTGGCACGTAAAAAGCACCCATTACACTCTCGGAGTGGTTGGCATTAGGAAGGGCATCCAGCTGTAGAAAATGCCAAATCAAGATTGGAGCCTGGTGCAGCCATCTGGTTCACCAGCCCTCAGTCAAAATCGTCCAACCCATGTAGGGTGCCAAGAGCGGATGTAAAACGATGATGACAGTCTGGAGACAAAGCGAATCAGTGCTTGTACACCAAAGAAGACAGAATCACCTTAAATCAATAGAAAAGACAAAAGGATAACTTTATTTTAAAGACCAAAGGTAGTGAGCTGGCAGAAACGTTAGCACGCTGGGAAAAATGCTTAGCAGCATTTCATCTGCCATCGCGTTCTGAGTTCAAATTCTGCCATGGTTGACGTTGTCTTTCATCCTTTTGGCGGTCGATAAATTAAGTACCAGTTACACACTGGGGTCGATGTAATCGACTTAATCCCTTTCTGTCCTTGTTTGTCCCCTCTATGTTTAGCCCCTTGTGGGCAATAAAGAAATAAGAAACATTAGCATGTCGGGCGAAATGCTCAGCAGTATTTTGTTTGTCTTTATGTTCAGAGTTCAAATTCTGCTGAGGTCAACTTTGCCTTTCATCCTTTTGAGGTCAATAAATTAAGCACCAGTTGCATACTGGGGTCAATCTAATCGACTGGCCCTGCCCCCTCCCCCAAAATTTTGCACTTTGTATCTAGAGTAGGATAGAATTGTTAGCATGCCAGGCAAAAGGCTTAGTGGTATTTCATCTGCTGTAACGTTCTGAGATCAATTTTGCCTTTCATCCTTTAAGAGTCGATAAATTAAGTACCAGTTGCATACTGGAGCTGATCTAATCAACTGACCCCCTCACCAAAAATTTCAGGCCTTGTGTCTAGAATAGAAAAGAATTGTTTGCATGCCAGGCGAAATGTTTAGCGGTATTTCACCTGCCATTATGTTCTGAGTTCAAATTCCGCTGAGGTCAAAACACTGGGAGGGGGGGGATGTCGATGTAATTGATTATCCCCCTTCCCCGCAAAAAAAAAAAAATTTAAGGCCTTGTGCCTAGAATAGAAATAATTATTTTAAAGACCAAGTACAAAATACCTGATTTTGTCCCCTCCATACACACACAAGCATGTATCTGACTCATACATTGTTCACTTTCCAGACATTTGTACATTACTGCATATACTTTATACGCACTTTCTGACAAGTTGTGGTACACCTGAGCACTGTATACAATAATTTCATTATTATTATTATAATATGTATCTTGAAGAGGCCAGCCTAGCTGTCTACAACAGATGTAATTTCATGAGTCCTTAACTAATATACATGAAAAACACAAAGCTAAGTGGTTAGATATTTAGCTCACAATCCTAAGGTCATAAGTTTGATACCCATCAGCATGTTGTGTCCTTGAACAAGACACTTTACTTCATGTTGCTCCAATCAAAATGTCCAGTTAGTAGATAACTTGATGTGCTGGTTCCAACTTGACCAACCAATCAGAAGTGTCTGCAAGCCTCCATTCCTCCCACTCCTAGAGATCTTTTGTGAAGGAGATGGGCACTACCCTCTCTCTTGTGGCTAAGTTACCAAAACAGAGAAAACAGACAACAAACAACAAAACAGAATCTTTTCAATGCAATTTTGCTATGAGGAAATGGTTTAAGAAAACAACGCAAACCCTCACCTGTCTTTGCAATCATGAGGTCTTTGTCTGTATTCGAAGCCTTGTCATTGGCAATACTATCCAGCATCTTTTCAACCCTCTCCTGTTCAGCTTTGCGGTCGTTCTCATAGTCTTGCTTGGTTGCGTAAACATTAGCATACGATAGCTATGAAATATTCAAACGTTATATGCATGAGTATATATAAATTACAAAATACAAAGTTATATCTTGAGATCGTTAGTGACAACAACACTCAAAATATATAACAGACAGGAATTGTAGTGCTCAAATGAGCTGTATTCACTTATTAATCTAAATTTTTAATTTAACAAATTTTTACCAAATGTTTTATGATTTTAAGCGTAAATTCAATGTGTTATATGTGCAACACCGATTCTTATATATTTATATATTTTATATGATGTTTATATATTTATATATTATTATATTTTTAAACGTCAGACTTTATATGTTCTGTAGATATAAATAAATATAGGAATATATGTATTTGTTTGATCTTTCTGTGGATTTTGTAATGTTCCTTTAGTTGCTGCTCACATTGCCTCCCCTCGGATTGAGTATATATATATATGTATGTATGTATGTATGTATATATGTATATATATATAAGCATGTAGTTTTTGCTTATTACATGCTATAAAAACATAAAAGTGTTCAATAAACTTTATACTGCAACAGATATTGTACACACACACACACACACACACATATGTAGCCCAACAAATGTTGTCTATGTCCAGCTTTACTGCGTGAAATCTTACCTGATGAGGGTGGATTGGATATTAAGATGTAATCTTTTACAACTAAACCAAATAAAATTGTATCAGAACTGCCATAAATTTTAAATGCCATTCATGTTTACTATGTGTGTCTGTGCATGTGTGTGTGTGTAGCTACCTATACACACACACTTGTTAATCTGTACATCAAACAAAAGTGTGTCCTGCTTAATTCACAGAAATGAACATATGTACATATGACTGTGTACACATGCAGGAGTGCATGAATGAGTGTTTGTGAGCGTGCATGCATGTGTGTGTTTGTGTGAGAGAGAGAGAGAGAGAGGGAGGGAGGGAGTGTTTGTGTGTTCCACCAGAAAAGTTCGTAATTTCATTCAAACTGGGGAAGTTTTGTTTTGTATGGCTGAGACCAACTTCTACTGTGCAATAGTAATTATTCTGCCATGCAGTCAAACCCCATCACTAATCAGTCAAAAACTGTTTATTTGCAGAAATGGAGATGAACATCTTTGAACTCTGAATTCCTCTAAAACGAGGTCCATTAAACCTTTAGCATCTAAACCAGTCGCAGCTGGCCAAAATATTTGAGCTATTTTACATTCAAACTGTCCAGATTTAGCCTTTCACACCAGCCCTACAATGTCATTCTAAAAGTTAACAGTTACCTCATCAAAATCTCAAAGCTACAAGATAATGCAGGATTAATTCAAAACTAAATGAATAAATATTAATTTCAATAGACAAATGTAAATAGTAAAGGTTTAATATTTAGCTTTGTATCAACCACATGTCATAGTGATTACATCAAGGCTATAACTGAGGTTGAGGGCAGTTTTATTAAATAATCTGGTTTTATAATATATGACTGGCTTTCATGGCCGCTGCCAGCCTCCCCTGGCACGTAAAAAGCACCCACTACACTCACGGAGTGGTTGGCATTAGGAAGGGCATCCAGCTGTAGAAACACTGCCAGATCAGGCTGGAGCCTGGTGCAGCCTCCTGGCTTCCCAGACCCCGGTCGAACCATCCAACCTGTGCTAGCATGGAAAACGGACGTTAAACGATGAACATGCGCATCATTTTTTCAATAATTATTTTAACATAAATTTCCCCACATTTGCATGGATCAGATGGGATTTGTTGAGACAGTTCTAAAACTAGATGCCTTTCTTATTGCCAGCCCACACCTATTTCCAAGTAAGGTAATATTTCCTCATGGCAGAATATGTTCACACAGAAGATTGGACATGAATGATACAGTATGACAGTGATTACACTGTGTAACATGACTTTTGTCCTTGGGTAGCAAATGTTATTTCCAATTTATTAACCCCTAGAAAGTATGAAAAATGGTTAATATTTCCTTCGAAATTTACTTTTGTTACATTTATTCAAACCCCAAAGACTACTTCTCAACACATGGCTATGATGCTCCCCCACTACTGTTCATGATCAAAGATGCACATATTGTCAGCCACCAGTTTGCTTAAGTGGTCATATAGTCAAGCAACTGACAAGCAAATCTGTGGTATTGAGCAGAATATTTGCTATAATGATATTTCTGATTCAGCAACTCAGCACTGAATCTGAAATATAATGGAAAGTAGGTCAGCTTCAAAACTGACCTACTTTCCATTATATTTCCAGGTAACAAAAGCAAAGTTTGAAAAGAACAGTAGTGATTTCCTTTGATTTCTAGATTGAGGCAAATAGGAAATAACACTTTCTGACCAAAGACAAATATTTTGTTACACAGTGTAATCATTTTACAAATATCACAATGTCAAGACAAGGAGACACACACTTCCAAATTTGCCAATCTAGTTGATGCCACAGGTGAGGAAAATGAAACTAAACATTGAAAATAGATATGAAAATGTACTTACTTTGTCCAAATTAACACCTGGTGTGGTAAAACTTAAAAGCTTCCTCCTAGGGAGATCTGCTGCAGTTTTATTTTCCCCAGAACTTATGTTACTTGTTAACTAACAAAACAAAAACCAAAAAAAAAAAAAAAAAAAATTAGAGTAAAATTTAATGAACAATTATAAAAATAAATTTAATCCCTCATACTGACTCCCAATAAGGACTGCACCTCATGTGGCATGAAGCACCACAAAACTCGCGGTCGGAGGATCGCGGTTTCGATTCCAAGACCGGGCATTGTGTGTGTATATTGAGCGAAAACATCTAAAGCTTCACGAGGCTCCAGCAGGGGCTGGTGGCGACCCCTGTTGTACTCTTTTGCCCCAACTTTCTCTCAGTCTTTCTTCCTGTTTCTTGCCCCTGACTTCCTATGCAACCGCTGAGCCTGGATGCGCATTCCTCCATCTGTCGATGCTTTCGGTGTCGGGGGTTGACCTGCTTTCTCTTCTGCGGGTCTTACGAATAGCAAAGGGCCATGTTTCGGACTTCTTCCATCTTGCGAGCTCTGGGACAAAGACCGTTCGCTCAACAGCAACAGCACCACAAGAGAATACCTACCCACATGCCAGGTTGTGTGCAGACCCAACCACCTATCAACCACTTGTTTCCAAAATTCTCTCCCTTGCATTGTTCTTGATAGGTCACTCTTTAGTAGCTCCGGAGTCTGCAACCAATTGGTTAATAAATGGCTTGGCAGGACAAGCCACCTGGGTCGCTTCTCATGTATTGGTTCCTACATCAGTATTTAACTCACTACTTCCTTGTTGCTACAAAAGCAGGGTCAACAGAATCTGTCTTATTTCCACTATAGTAGTGGTAACTCTTGGAAGATTACCATAAAGAACCAAGTATTATCATCATCATTTAACACCCACTTTCCATGCTGGCATAGGTTGGACTGTTTGACTGAGGGCTGGCAAGCCAAAAGGCTGCACCAGGCTCCAATTTGATCTGGCAAAGTCTCTACAGTTGGATGCCCTTCCTAACGCCAACCACTCTGTTGTATAGCACTTCTATTTGATGCTAAATGCTTCTCTCAGATGTCTCATGCATGTTCCATCTAGTTATCTTTCTAGTGCATGTAGTGCAGCTGTACAAGAGCACAGTTTCCATTGTTGCTCAAAAGAAGCCATACTTAAGGTGTCCGTTTCGATTTAAACGCACACTAACTTGGGGAAGCATGAATAATTAAAATGCTTTCTGCCTAAATTGTGTTTACAGTGCAAGTAGGATTCTAAATGAGACTGGCTGCTCTAAGAAATTTAGTGCACTGCTCTTCTGCTTCTATCAAACTGTCACAATTATTGTTTGTTCCTTCTTGAGCCACACCTGGCTCATAGGGCCAGTTTCCTTGGCGACTCTTTCGCCATAATTTTCTCTCACTTTTTCCTCCTGGATCTAGCAGCTCACCTGTGATGGACCAGCATCCCGTCCAGGTGGGGAACCTATATGCCAAGGAAACCAGAAAACCAGCCCTTATGAGCCAGGCGTGGCTCAAGAAGGAACAAACGTATATATATATATAATATATATATATATATATATATATAATATATATATATATATATATCAGAGATGTACCTGCATAGCAAGTGATTTGATCTGAGATTGTGTGCTGAAACGAAAACAATTGCAGCGTGGAAGGTGTTTATAAGCCATTTAAGAAACACACAAAAGCCGTTCGATTCACTTCAACATTTAAGTTTAATTTGTCAAAATATTTTCATCATTTTAAGACTGCGACCTGTTCACTGACAAAAATCCGTGCTGCACAGATTTTTGTTAGTGAACAGGTCACAGTCTTAAAATGATGAAAATATTTTGACAAATTAAACTTAAATGTTGAAGTGAATCGAACGGCTTTTGTGTGTTTCTTAAATGGCTTATAAACACCTTCCACGCTGCAATTGTTATATATATATCATCATCATATATGTGTATATATATATATAATTATGATAGAAGCAGTGTTAATAACAAAAGGTAATATTTAATATTTAACCCCACTTAAAAGTGGATGTTGTGTTAGAACACAAAATATTGCATAAGCACTTATGTTTATATTGCTAATTGGAAGATAAGAGCATTTTAGCTTTTATTTCTAGTAATGTAGGTGTTTCTAACACCCTAGTCATATGTAGGGACAATTATAGTTTTCCTTTTTGGTAAAACATTGCACACTACTGTCTATATTCATTTTATACATAAAAATGTATACACACACACACACAAACATATACATACACACACACATACATAAATAAATAATATATATCAACAATTCACACACATGGAAAACACCAAATCCCCGGTCTGAGATTTGAACCTGTGATCTCTTGAACGCGAGTCCGCTGTGCTAACCACTAAGCCATGTGCCTCCACACATACATATAAGCAATAGAAATATTATTATTTCTAAGTCTCTCTAAAGGAGACTACAGCAGTAGTACTGGATATTAATAGTTATCGCAAGCTAATGTCAAAGGTAATGCTTATTTATTCACATTAGTTTGTATTTATCCTATTCTAGTTTTGAAACTTTGATATGATTGTTTATTTTTAGACTGACATTGTAGGGTAGGTATGAGAGGATGGAGCTAACCAGTTTGAAAAAAAAAAAATCAGGTAGAATATTTTGGTTGGATATGGTCAGTTTAAATGCTGAAGGGTTAAATGTGGATATTCCATAAAATTGAATAAAATACCAGCAGAATGAGTATTAAGAGGTCTTAGAATTTATAACAGAGTTTTGGGGTTACCTGAGGTGTGTGTTCAGGTAGTTTCTCTGATGAGGTGTCTACAAGACTGTCTTCTTTCCCTGATATGTCCAGGCTTGGTTTCATAACTTTGCTACAATGTAAAAGCATAAAAGAGAGAGAGAGAAATAGATCAACTGTTACATCCTTTATATACAGATTCATTTTAAATACACAAAAAGACCAACACACCCAATAAAACAAACAAAGTGATTCATTACACATTTTAATTTTTTGTTGTATTTTATTCCTTTTTTTTCTGTTGACTCCATTGAACAGCTGTAATTTCATCTCAGTACAACAAACTGAAGTGAAGTACCACTTGAATAATACACAATATCCTCTGTTGGTCACAGAAACTTTTCCACTCTATGGTAACTATCAACAATTTCAGTGAATTAAGCTGTTGAGAGTGAAAAGTATGCACCAGTGACATTGCAGAGCTGTTGGCAGGATCTGAACCAGTAACCCTCAGCTTAGTAGGCTTGTTTCTTAAACTTACCAAATGCGAACCACTGCCACCACCACCATCATCATCATTTAATGTCTGTTGTCCACACTGGCAAACCCAAAAAGACTGCCATGTTCTACTGTGTACATTGCTATGGTTTCTACAATTGGATACCCCTTCCCAATGCCAACCACTTTACAGAGTGTACCACTGAGGTCACCATTTAACTTGCAAAACAAGACCCTTCAACTGTGAGGGGAGTATTATTGACCTTGTACCAGGTGATGAGAGGTTAGAGTATGACGGGGGACAGAAATAGGTATCTTGCAATAGAGGGGGTACATGGCTACCCCAGCTGGGAAGAGAGAAATAATGGTGGAGAAGAAGTGACAGGGCATATCTTATTTTCATTTCTCTCTCTCATCCCAGACAAATGGCAGAAACACATCCTTGAACACTTAAATGTTAATATCACTTTGTTACAAAACCAAAAAACATTCATTATTGTAATTCTAGGTATCCAAGTAGACAAGATGGTCATCATCATCATCGTTTAATGTCCGCTCTTGGCACCCTACATGGGTTGGACGATTTTGACTGAGGCCTGGTGAACCAGATGGCTGCACCAGGCTCCAATCTTGATTTGGCAGAGTTTCTACAGCTGGATGCCCTTCCTAACACCAACCACTCTGAGAGTGTAGTGGGTGCTTTTTACGTACCACCGGCACGGGGGCCAGTCAGATGGTACTGGCATCGACCTTGCTCGAATCCTTTAACACATGCCACCAGCACAGGTGCCAGTAAGGCGATGTTGGTAATGATCAAGCTCGAATGGTGCCCTTTTATGTGCCACTGGCATGGAAGCCAGTTGGCTGCTCTGGCAACGATCACGCTTGGATCGTGCTTTTGGCACCCTACTAGCATGGGCACAAGTGCCATTAAGGCGACGCTGGTAATGATCACGCTCGAATGGTGGCCTCTAAGTGCCACTGGCACGGAAGCCGGTTAGCCTCTCTGTCAATGATCACGCTCATATGGTGCTCTTTGCACCCTGCTAGCATGGAAACCAGTCATCGAATTTGATTTTGCTTTTGATTGATTTCACTTGCCTCAACAGGTCTTCGCAAGCAGAGTTTTAGTGTCCAAAAAAGGAAAAGGTACGCATAAGTCAGAGATGGAGTATGCATTTGCTCACTCAGGACTCACCTGGAGCTATAACATGGGTTTCCTCTGTCCACAGTAGTGGTCTACATGATCCTTTGGTGTCCATACAAGATTTTGTTGTTAAAATTCATGCACAATAAATTAGTTGTACTTCTTCAATACACAAAAAAGTTTTAACACTTTTTTGAAATATTGAATGGCTATGAGGGTCCAACCAAGTAAAAAAGGAATCAAAGGGATCCACAGACACAAAATGATTGAGAATCACTGATCTATTGAGATTAAATTCTGTTGAGAGAAGAATGAAAGAGAAATAAAAACATACCCGAGAGGTTTCTCTGTTTCTAGTTCAGAGATGTCTTCATAGTTTTCCTTAGATTGTCTCAGATGCTGGAAGGAACCATCATCAGCTGAGTCAGAAAGCTTGCGCTTTCGAATTTCTTTCTGCAAATACAAAGAATTATTTTTCTTCTCAGCAAAGGTGTATCTCAGGTACATACAAAGAGACAGATTGAGAAACAGACACAGACAGAGGAGTGTGTGTTTAATACAAAGAGTACAGAAGGGAAATAACTAGACAAGGAGAGAGAGACGGAGAGCCAGACAGACGGATAGAGAGAGAGAGAGAGACGGAGAGCCAGACAGACGGATAGAGAGAGAGAGAGAGACGGAGAGCCAGACAGACGGATAGAGAGAGAGAGAGAGAGAGAGAATTTCTTTATTCACCATAAGGTTGAGAAAAAGAGGGGACGATACGAGGAAAGACAAAACAAACATTGGGGTCAGGGTATTGAATGAGACGAAACGTATGAATAAACAAACAATTAAAATATATACAATTCAATGAAAATGAGTGATTTACAAAAAAATGAAGCAGAGGACAAGTTCGATCCCACAAACCACATACTCACACTGAAGTCTTTGCTTTCTCCTTTTTTACATTCTCGTTTAAACAGGTTCTTTCACTCACAACATACTTGCTACAGACTTCCATCTTTTACGAAACACACTTTGCGACAGGCATTTCTTCTCCTACCTTATTTTCCGTTTCACGTGGAAAACGAAAAAGTCGATTAGCTCCAGCCTGGAGATGAACATGCCTGTTGCAATTCCTTTCACTCTCGTCTTCCATACTACTTCTTTAGAGCCAGACAGACAGGAGTGTGTGTGTGTAATAAAGAGGATGGGCGGGGGAAGGAAACAGTAAAAGAAATTACAGACCAAACAAAAATCCTGAGATTTAACTCACCTGCCGTTTCATGTACCGGTGACTCGAACTCAGTGAACTTAGAATAGGGTTATTTTTGGATCTGTAACGGGAACGTTTTAGATTTGGTGACCCTTCTGAATTTGGAGAATGAACACAATGGGCTGCTGGACGCTTGCTGCTGCCACCACCACCACTGCCACTTTCGTCAATGGACATGGCTGCTGAAACAGCTGGTGATGACATGTAGCGTGCGGTGTCAGGGGACATGTAGTTTGGTGAGAAGTTGCACAGGGCCAGATCCGGAAGGAAATCGGAGAGCGACGGTATAGATGAGGAAGATGAAGCAGTAGAATGGTTACTTTCTTGACGCCTGAAACAGAATAAGAGAGAGACAGATAGACAAAAAAGTTTGCTAACGAGAGAGAGAGAGAGAGAACAAGACAAACAGACAGAGTAAGAGTGAAAGAAAGAAAGGCAGAACAAAACAACGGAAAGGTAGAAAGGTAGTGAGGTCAAAATACTCCGCTGAAGCCAGCTTTGCCTTTCATTCTTTCAGGGTCAATAAAACAAGTACCAGTTGGATACTGGGGTTGAAGTAATCAACTTAACTCCTCCCTGGAAAAGCCTGGCCTTGTGCCAAAATTTAAAACCAATATTACTGGTCAAAATGTTGTTTGGACATTCCATATTATAATTTTTTCTACTCTAGGCACACGATAAAGATAGACAGGTAGTGAGCAACAATGAGGCCTGTAAAATGGAGCATTAAGGTTCCATAAACCTGAAATACTTTGCAGAATTGTTGAGATATCAATCAAGGCTTCATCTTTACCTGGTTGTAAGAAAAAGTGAACTAACACATGTTCAGACTTCTTTTTTTTTAATCTCAGCCAGAAAATGTATGCAGAAGTAAAGAGTAATGGGCCAGGTGAGAATTGAACCTGCATTCCAGGTTTGGTTTGCTGGAAGTTTACAATCACATTCTGACAATCGTGCATTTTAACCCTTTGGCATTGAAGCCAGCCTAATCCGGCCTAAATATTCTACCTGCTTTATGTTCAAACTTGCCAGATCCAGCCTCTCACACCAACTCTACAGTGTCATTCTAAAAGTAAACATTCACACCAACAAAATCTTGAAGCTACAAGATAACGCATGATTAATTCAAAACAACACGAATGAATATTACATGTGACAGAGTAATTAGAATGCTACATGGTTAAAATATTTTCTAAGCAATGAAGAAGAAGGAGAGAGAGAGAGAGGTTGAAATAATAAAGTGGGCACAGTCTATTGGATCTGCAGGACACTAACAGAAGCTTCCTCTTCATATAATCTGTATACATAATGAAGTAAAACTCAATCCTAATGAAGCACAAACTCTGTCCAAGCTAAAACACATGGGAAGAGCGTGGGATCATAGGGGTGGGGGTAATGAATCTGAAGAAAGACTTAACAAATTTATCAACCACTCATATTTTCAAATGTTGTCAAGACAATCTTCTTGGTAAAGTTTCCAAACAGAATCCTTTGGTGGGGAACAAGTTGAATTAGAAACTATTAATAAATCATTGGTACTTCATTTTATTCTCAATGGAACAAGGATCTTAGCAGGATTTGAATTCAGAATGTACAACACCATAAAAAAAAAAAGACATCACAAGGTGATTTGTCTTAAACTTAAGATGATTTTTGAAATGAGAATATCTGAAATAAACTCCACTGCTCTCAAAAATTAAGTGAAAAAGCCAGAAAAATGATCCAGAATCCTGATCAATCCCAATGGTAGTCATGGAATGTGAAGGTGGGTGTGCAGGCCGTGTTTGTAATGCTGTATGTGTGTCGTCTGCAATGTGAACAGGGACAGTTTTCTCTATGAAGGTCTTTTTTAGTCTATCTACTGATATAATGTATTTATGACCCTTAAGCATGGGGGCCAGTCAGGTGGTACTGGCAACAACCTCGCTTGAATGTTTTTTCACGTGCCACCAGCACAAGTGCCAGTAAGGCAACACTGGTAACGATCACGCTTGAATGGTGCTTTTTATGTGCCACCGGCACAAATGCTTTTCACTTTTTTAATGACAGTGAGGTGTGATTTGAGGGAGAATTCATTGTTATTTCTAGCTAGTCAAGTGACCACATAAAGGTAACAAAAAAGTTTTATATTGGAAGAATATTTTCAGAATTGCTTACCGCCTTTTAGCATTCATACTGTTAATCATGATCACCGACTCCTCCTCATTGTTGGCCCGTTTTCGGCTGCAATATAAGCAATTATTTAATGGTTATGCAGACGGGAGGTACTATAACATGGCAAAGGTACTACAAATCCTTACACAGGCATTTTTATTTTTTTTCTTTATTTTTGTAATGAAATCAGTCATGTCGGGTCAACATGCCTTGTGGATTACCAAAATTAAGAACTGAAGAAATCTCATCGATTGACAATAAATATATGCATGAATAAGCAAAATAAACTAACCTGCCTTCTCGTAGAGCACTCAAGACATCTCCAGGACTAGTTGCAGTTGGTATATCATGTTTCAGAGAGGTAAACCTACATGACATAAATAGATTTGAAAAATAATTGCTGGAAGGTCAATAGTGACATAAAAAAAAAAAAAAAAACTAATACAGTAATATCTTCTTTCCTTAATCCTTTTTTCCCCTTGTGGAGCATAGCGCCTCAACAGTTGTTTTCCACTTTTTGCAGTCATTGGTGTGTTTCTTGGCTGCTTCCCATGTCAGGCCGGTAGTCCTGAGCTCGTCCAAAATGCTTCACTTCCATGTCTGCTTCGGGCATCCTAGCTTCCTTTTCCCCTGCGGGTTCTTTCCTTCATCTAATCTGAACAGGTATGGGCTCCTGGTTGGCCCTTTCCCACAGGTCAGTGTTTGGCACTCTGTCGAACCACTTCAGATGGAGGATCTGACAGACATTTGTTGATGAAAGTCTGGATCTTCTTGTAGTTGCTGCAGCTGGCTCTCCATGTTTCAGAGCCATACAAAAGCACAGATTTTACATAGTATAGTTTGCATGAAGCATTGTCTGATATAGATAAATGTTTTTGATTTATTTTTATGAAGCCAAAACTATGCAGGCTGTAAGAAATAATACAAGTTGATGGTTTGTACTTTTAGCTGGCATTTCAATATTTTGGAGTTAGGACTCCTTTCTCAGAAAATCTTCGGAGAAATGGTGCATACATACACTACAGAACAAAGAAGTTAGCTCACAAGAACCCCAAAATATTGAAATACAGAGTAAAAAAAAACTATTGATATGCATTATTACTAATCACCACCGTGATCGACCAGGCTATCAGATGTTGCTACACATCGCTGGTCACAATGCGCTTCGCATTGTTTTAGCCTTCAAATGATGCCACCCCGCTGGCTAAGCGAGCAGGCCAACAGAAGAAAGAGTGAAAGAAAGTTGGGGCGAAAGAGTACAGCAAGGATTGCCACTACCCGCTGCCGGAGCCTCAAGGAGCTTTAGGTGTTTTCGTTCAATAAACACTTACAACGCCTGGTCTGGGAATCGAAACCGCGATCCTACAACCGCGAGTTCGCTGCCCTAACCACTAGGCCATTGCGCCTCCACGCATTATTACTAATAGCTGACAGAATCGTTAGCAAGTCAGACAAAATGCTCAGCAGTATTTCTTCTGGCTCTTTATGTTTTGAATTCAAATTCTGCTGCATCCAACTTTGCCTTCCATCCATTTGGAGGTCAATGAAATAAGTCCCAGTTGAACACTGGGGTCAATATAACTGGCTTATCACTTCTTCTAAAATTGCTGGCCATGTGACAAAGGTTGCAACCCCTATTTCTCCTAACTTGCATCATTTTGGCTTTAAAAAAAAAAATTTAAAAAGCATTTATGACAAGAGTTCAGAGAGCATGAACCTCCACCAAGGCAACACCAACATCCCTTCAACGATGAACCAGAGATGATTTTTGAAATGAGAATATCGGAAATAAACTCAACTGCTCTCACAAACGAGGATACTAAAAATGAACCCAGCCACTCGCAAAAATTAAGTAAAAAAAACAAAAAAATAATCCAGAATCCTTGTTTGGTACCTGATCGATCTCAAAATCTAATCAGTTTGTGCCAGTCATGAGGCCAAACATCCCTGAAAGTTTCATCCGAATCCATCTAGCGGTTCTTGAGATATCTTGTCCACGGACAAACAAACAAACAAACATGACTGAAAACAATACCTCTGCCTTTGCTAAGGTGGAAGTAATAATAATAATATTTAAAACTAATACTAACTTTGGACTGTGGATGGCTCCAGTTTCAGGTGGTGCAATTCGAACAGTCACTGGACTCCGTAATTTGTTCACATTTGTCTCAAGAAGTGGAATCTTGATTTTCTTTTCTAGATTGACAAGTGGTAGGACACCTGGTACACTTCTGGAAGGGTAACAGACTTCTGGTCGTTGCAAGGCATGAGGGGTGAAACCAACTGGACTTATTACTGGCCTGTAGAAGATAATAATTCAGATTATTAAATAAAATGCATATTTGATATTAGCAAAGGCTTAGATAACTGACCGAGTAGAAATGATTTGGAATGCTAACATACATAGGCACAGGCATGGCTGCGTCATAAGAAGTTTGCTCCCGATGTACATGGCTCTGGGTTCAATCCCATTGTGTGGTACCTTGGGCAAGTGTCTTCTACTATAGTCTTAGGCCAACAAAAGCCTTGTGCGTGGATTTGGAAGACAGAAACTGAAAGAAGCCCATTGTGTATGTGTGTGTGTGTGCTTGTGTTTTTGCATATGTATTTGTCACCCACCACCGTTTGACAACTGGTGTTAGTATGTTTACATCCCAATAAGTTAGCGTTTCAGCAAAAGAGACCAATAGAAGATACAGGTCTTGAGATTACATCTCTCAACTTTCTTTTAGTTACATGCAGAATGCAGTTCAGTTGATTCTATATTGCTTCAATTCACTTATCTGTTGGCTAAGGGTACAAAATCGTCTGAGAAGTAGAGAAAGATTTAATTCTCATCTGATTAGCACTACAAGAGCCGAGAACAAAACCACTGACACCCATAAAGCTTAATTTGTTTGATTCCACCAGCATTTCTCAAAATGAGTAGTGAAAAATTTTATAAGATACTGG
Organism: Octopus sinensis; assembly: GCF_006345805.1. Classification (NCBI taxonomy): domain Eukaryota; kingdom Metazoa; phylum Mollusca; class Cephalopoda; order Octopoda; family Octopodidae; genus Octopus; species Octopus sinensis. The sequence goes on from NC_043022.1 coordinate 10,459,474, forward strand.
GAGCAAAAGTACAATAAATGCACCTTTTAACCATTAAATGGCAGGAAAGGGCTGCATGAATATATGTGCTAAAAGAACAAAAATCGAAAAATATCTTCAGCATTTAAACTGGCCATATTCAATCAAAATATACCTGTTTGATGTTCAATCTGGCTAGATTTGGCCTCACGTCTACCCTATAATGTCATTGTAAAAATATACAATCACATTGAAACTGTAAAGCTACAAAGCAATGCATGATTAATTCTAAACAATGTGAATAAATAAATATTAAATCTGACAGAGTAGTTTGAGTGCTAGAGGGTTAAGGGTAATTTTTATACTTATTTTTACTTTAAATTCTTTTATTTGTTTCAGTCATTTGACTGCGGCCATGCTGAAGCACTGCTTTTAGTCGAACAAATCAACCCCAGGACTTATTCTTTGTAAGCCTAGTACTTATTCTATCGGTCTCTTTCGCTGAACTGCTAAGTTACGGGAACGTAAACACACCAGCATCGGTTGTCAAGCGATGTTGGGGGGACAAACACAGACACACAAACATACATACATATATATATATATATATGGTGGGCTTCTTTCAGTTTCCATTTACTAAATTCACTCACAAGGCTTTGGTCAACCCAAGGCTATAGTAGAAGACACTTGCCCAAGGTGCCATGCAGTGGGACTGAACTTGGAACCATGTGGTTGACAAGCAAGCTACTTACCACACAGCTACTCCTGCACCTATAAGTACAAAAACTATAATAATTGTTAGTTGCTTGCACAATAAAATTTACATTCTCCTTATCGAATATGCTGTGCAATGTTCACTTTCCTTTCATGATGGCTGTATCCATGTAAAATTTTTGAAAGAGCAATTGATGTCTGCTGTACTTTAATGAAACATCAAATGATGATGTCCATTGTTTAAAGGTTAATTACCCTAATTTTCAAAAACACTTTCAAGTATTATTCCATGTCTAAATTATCTCTTTTACTCGTTTCGGTCATTTGACTGTGGCCATGCTGGAGCACCACCTTTAGTCGAGCAAATCGACCACAGGTGAGCTGTTTTTACTTCATACCTGGAGACCACTTCACTTTTTAGAAATAGCACCCAAGTTCCAACACGATTTTATGTAAGAAACTGCTTGTGAAGTCATATAACAAACAACAGATTTAAAATTAAAAACTTGGTTATTTTACTAAAACTTGAATTCTTCAACATTTTCAAAATCAATTAAAAAGACGCAAGCAGTATATATAGTAGAGATATGATCATAAGCAACACCAAATACATTTATATTTACATTTATATGTTTATATTTCTGGGTTGACATTAAAGCTCAACACAGCCTTATGGCTAGCTGCACCCTGTCAAACCACCCAACCCATGCCACAATGAAAATCAGCCGTTAAAGATCATCATCCTCATTTAACGTCCGTTCTCCATGCTAGCATGGGTTGGACGGTTCGACCGGGGATCTGGGAAGCCAGAAGGCTGCACCAGGCTCCAGTCTGATCTGGCAGTGTTTCTACAGCTAGATGCCCTTCCTAATGCCAACCACTCCGTGAGTGTAGTGGGTGCTTTTTACGTGCCAGGCGAGGCTGGCAACGGCCATGATCGGATTGGTGCTTTTTACGTGCCACCAGCATGGAAGCCAGTTAAGGCGGCGCTGGCATCGGCCACATTTGGATGGTGCTTTTTATGTGCCACCGGCACAGGGATCCCAACTGCAGTTTCCATTGGGTGATGACAATTATGATGATGATAATGAAAGGTGATGAGTTGGTAGAGCTGTCAGAGTATTGGATAGTAAGCCTTGCAGTATTTGTTCCAGTTGTCAGCACCTTGAGTTCAAATCCCGATGAGGTCAACTTTGCATTTCATTCATCTGCAGTCAATAAGAAAAAGTACTGATCCACTGTGGTGGACTGGCAAAACTGTTTTGAGTGTTGGACACAGTATGCCTTGTAGTATTTGCTCCAGCCCATTGTACCATAGCGAGGGCATTTATGATGACATTGATATGAAGCAGTATTGGACCCTAAAGTGAAGGATGTCTTTTCCTTTGGACGACATCAGTGATAGGGGAGGAGATTGATATTGGGCAACGGCCAATCTGCCACAAAAAAAAAAAAAAAAAAATTCTTGCCACATGTATGCACTTCTGCAAACCATCAAATACATAGTCAGCTAGGACTGACAGAACCTCGGCCCTTCCACCATACATGTCAGCCCTGTATATGAAGGACTACATTGGCAAATATGGTCCTCTGTATTTTACCCTTTAGCATTCAGATTCTTTTGCATTTTGCATTCTTTTCAATTAATCATGCACTACCTTGTGGCTCAATGATTTCAAATGATGTGATTGTTTACTTTTAGAATGACATTGCAGGGCAAATATAAGAGGCCAGATCTGGCTGGTTTGAACTTAAAACAGACAGAATATTCAGGTCGAATATGGTCAGTTTAAATGCTAAAGGCTTAAGACAGTGATGTAAAGAGGATTTAACTGCTATTTCCAGCAGGCTGACTGGCTGCATAGCAGTACGTTTGTTAGTGTGTGTGTGTGGTACGTCCTAAGACTAGTCAAATAATTTCCAAAGTTGTTCTTTTATTTATGGAAATCTATAAACCTATATAATCTCTGAAAGCTCTTCACTCTAACATTAGCATTATGCTGGAATCTCTTTTCAGTCTAAAGGAAGAACATCTGCTCATGATACCTCACACACACACCTATATGATGTACATTCAACCCCTCTCCACTACCGCCACCAGACTAACTTGTTTACTGCCGATCACATGGTGTAGATGTAACTCAAAGATTAAGTTTCAAATAAAACATGTTTTGGAATGTGTGTTTGTTTTGTTGAGACAGACAAACACATTCCATTTTGCAGCAGCCCCCACCAGGATTAACATTAATTTGATGAAGTCCACAGATTTTATTCATATTTTGAATAGTGTAGCATTATCAATGTGATCACATGAGCCGATCTGAAATGGTCATTGTTTTTGTTACTCCAGGCCAAGCTGGATTGAGCAGAGCTTATGAACAAAGAGGATCCATTTCAAGATCCTGGTTGTATTTTCCTTGAGCGTTGCACATCTCGGACTACCTGGCTGTGGGGTTAAAGAAGTTTGTTTCCCAACCACATGGTTTCGGGTTCAGTCCTATGGCATGACACCTTGAGCAAGTGTCTTCTACTATAGCTCTGGAATAACCAAAGCTTTGTGAGTGGATTTGGAGGGATGGATGTCATTGTTCAGTTTTAGTTCAAGATTTCTTTGCCAATAGAGCAAGAGCCAGTTTCTAACCTAGATCCAAAGCTCCTTCATCAAAATTTCAACATCAACAACATTGTTTGTTTGTATGTATGTATGTTATTGTGCAGTTTTAGTTCAAGATTTCTTGCCAACAGAGAACGAATCGGTTTCTAACCGAGATCCAAAGCTCCTTCAATGGAATTTCAACATCAACAACAGGGTATTTTTGTATGTATGTATGTATGTATGTATGTATGTGCAGATTTATATGTTTTGTTTTATGCATATATTCTCATACATATAGTTGCATATCTAGGCATGCTCATATAAATTTAAATGATAAACTTCTGAAAAGTTTTACACATTTTTACAATTCCAGTGATGGATAGGATCTGTAGTCTTTGAATTAGCTTTCTCCTTTCTGGCTTTGAGAAGCCTAATTTCTCAAGACTGGTATGTAGGCAGTGTGTTACATATCCCAGGGCCCCAATAATTGCAAGTATAAACCTGAACTTGTAATTTGGATAGCATAACTATAGATTTCTCAATAGTTCAACGTAGAGACCATAACCTTGTGGCCTATGCAAGGGGTGTAACCAGCCCACTTACGTGTACCTTTCCTTCATTAGACACTAAACTCTGCTTGTGAAGACCTGTCGAGGCAAGTGAAATCGAAATCAAATTCGGTGACTGGCATCTGTGCTAGTGGAGCACTAAGAGCACCATCCGAGCATGATCATTACCAGAGCGGCTCACTGGCGTTCGTGCCGGTGGCACGTGAAAAGCACCATTCAAGCATGATCATTACCAGCATCGCCTGACTGGCCCTTGTGCCGGTGGCACATAAAAGCACACAATACACTCTTGTAGTGGTTGGCGTTAGGAAGGGCATCCAGCTGTAGAAACTCTGCCAGATCGAGATTGGTACAGCCATCTGGTTTGCCAGTCCTCAGAGAAATCGTCCAACCCATGCTAGCATCGAAAGTGGATATTAAACAATGATGATATATAGACAGACAGATAGATGCAGATTTTCTCTCTCTCCATTTTTTTGCTTTCAATTCTTTCTGTTGAAGAGTGTATCATAACTAGTAACACCACTAAGTACAATGGTAGACTAACCATTATACTGGTAACTGATGAGGTAATGATAATCTATATGAAGCTCTAACTCATACAGTAGTGGCCATACATCTAACTATAGACACAGGATGTGTTTGTGTGTGTAGGGTAGAGAATACTGTACAGTGTATAACATAGCTACAAGGATTTATTCAACCATATCACTCCTTTGTAGATGTGTAGTTTTGTGTTTAAATTAAAAATCATCACCAGTATTATTAATAGCTTAACCCTTTCGTTACTATATTTCTGACCAAAATACACCCCTTATGTGTTTCAATTAATTTCTAACGTAATCATAAATTTAGTCTGGTTTCATTAAACAACTATAACTTTTTTATTTATCAATATATTAATCTGATTTTTGGAAGATAATTTAATGAAATATTCTCAACCAATTCTATACTATAATTTTTGTCACAAAGTGACTCTAATTGCAGGTAGATACAGGTAAATTCAACAAAATATAAAATTATTAAAATTTTGTTCAAACATCGCTATAGAAAATGGGTTATTAGCTAATATTCAATTGGGTATCCAACAAAATTTTACGATAGAATTTGTTATTCTGGGTAACTTTCTGATACCCATAATAATATTTATGGCAAAATAGTCTTAATTTCATTTAAGGTTGTGGGAAACCACAAACTATCCTTTCTTTCGCTTTGTTTACATTCAGCGTAACGGTTCGTTTCCGCCATAATGATTTCAAATAGGCTCATTCGAAAAAGTAAAAAGAAATAGTCTAAGGCTTTACTCTCCTGGGAAAGTCTGTGGCTTGGTCCAGTTTCTTCAGAAAAATCACCGAAAGAAACAGTTTTTAAATTTTCACTCCATTCAGGTGCCAATTCATTTTCTTTATCGCTGTCGGAGATCTCGGATTCACTGTTTTCACTTTCGGAAAATGAAACATCGGATTCATTATCAAATACCTTGTGCTTTTTTTTTTCAGTCATAGGAGTTAGATTTATGAAGGTCTTCAGTAGAAAATCCTTCGAATTCTGACTCGCTGCTTGATATAATGAAATTCGTATCCATTTTTTGTCAGAATTACAAATTTTGAAAATACAATAGGAACAAATTTCGGAAAAAAATCTCCCAAAATTCACGGAATTAAAATTACACTTCGATTATTGTACAAAACTGTAGTTGAACTGTTTACGAAGTATAATACGTGTTTTCACGAATGTACTAAAGAGATTTGCTCTGATATTCTCATTTAAATATCAATAAGTAAATACAGGCGGGTTTGGGTGGTTTGGTCACATTAACCAAAATTTTTTTCGGGCGGCTTTGGTAACAAAAGTGTTAAATACCATAGATGAGCGCTTCTCAAGCTATCTAAAGTAGCATACCAGCAATTTTGTTTTCCTAATGTGCTAGGGACCGGTAATATTTCTTAGTAATATTAATCTATACCAGAAACAATATATATAATGAATACTAGCAGAATTGCCTGGCGATGCTCGGGGCTGAATTGCTTGAAAGTACCGTTAATGATTGCACTGAATTATGATTATTCAGGCAAATATTGATATAAGTTTAAGGTGGGAGATAAGGACTTAACGATCAAACGTGTGCCATTGCATTGTTTTGGGGGAACCAAATTTCTAATGAGCATTATAGGGGCACCAACTTTAAGTTTGAGAATGTGTGGTGATAGTCCGGGGGGCTCAAAGGAATTGAGTACTTCTATTGGATAGTTGATGACGTCCTCTGGGTCAGGAGTTGTATCGATAGACTTATATACATAGACATCCCCAGGAATGAGTTTTAGCATTTCATCATTAATATGGTGAACAGTTTTATTCCTCGGGGCCAGAATAGCCCTTTGGCCAATCCAATTCATATTCTGATAATTATCTTGTAGATCTGGGAACACTGCATCTCTGAGATCAGAAGGCGTTTTAACAATGGTACAAATGGAATCGATGGCAATATTACCATTTTCATCCCCTGGTATTTTGCCTTCGCCAAGTGCAAGGAGGGTGTGAGAAAATGTTGCTGATGTGATATTACGTCGCATATGAGCACGCATATTGGTGTGAAGTTTGAGAGTCTTCACCAGTGGCCACAATGTGGATGACTTAAGACACGCACTTACTGCATCAGTTCTAGTCCCTTTGGGAATAACGGAAAGTGTTTGTCGGAAGTCCCCTGAAAGAAGAAGTGTTATGCCTCCCATGGGAGCTGAAGAGTGTTTGATGTCTCTGAGAGATCTATTTAGTGCCTCAAGAGCACCTCTGTGGGCCATCGTGCATTCATCCCAAATGATAAGCTTGCATCGTCTGAAGACTTCTGCCTGATCGGAGCTGTTACTGATGTTGCAAGTTGGTTTCTCAGTCTTCGCTAAGTCAAACGGAAGCTTGAAAGTGGAGTGAGCTGTCCTGCCGCTTGGCAACAAAGTAGCTGCAATTCCAGATGATGCCACAGCTAGGGCAATGCCTTGTGTTCGCCTAATCTCAGCCAATATTAATTTGTTGAGAAAAGTTTTCCCAGTGCCCCCAGGAGCGGCCAGGAAAAATATCCCCACAGCTTTGGCCCGGACTGAATTAACAACGGAGTTGTAAGCGAACTTCTGTTCTGAAAGGAGCTTTGGCTCATTGTTGGCTATGTACTCGGCAAGCTCGTCAACATTAAAACATGTCTCACGCAGCAAATGTGAAGACAGAGTGTTTGTGCCTTCCCGCCCATATCAAGTACAGTATCTTCGAACGTAGTTTGTTACCACACAGCCACACCTGCCCCTATGTGTGTGTGTATGGGTAGATATATTATGCATGTATATATGTGTACATATTACATGTACATCTCTCTCTCTCTCTCTCTCTCTCTCTCTATATATATATATATTATATATATATATATCTACACATAAAATACAAAATAGAAAGTTATATCTTGATATCACTAGTGATAACAATACTCAAAATATATAACAGACTGGAATTGTAGGCCCGTCTCTTGCAATTTCGATCAATTGGATTTTGTATAGAAGTGTACGGCTGCAGCGAAATTCATTTTTGGACTTTCTTCTATCGAAGGTATTTTAACAAAAATGCTTCCGTAAAGACGGTGAAAATATTGTCAATTTCCCCAAACAGGGACACAATTCAATTTTAAAACAATAACCAAACCCCCTTCTCCGAAAGGGGGAGGGTTACGATTTACAATTATTTAACAAATGCAACACAACAACGTTTCCCTGACGAGGAACCAACAAACGTGATTACAATAGTCAAACAGTAATAATAATAACAACAAACCTTTTTAATGTATCCCCATTTATGTGAAACCACTTATTCAAGTTCAAGTCATTGATGCAATTTTATACGAATTGCTAATACACACATAATAAGGGTGAAAAATTGAATATTAATTTGATTAATATGAATTGAAAACCAGTGGTGTAGCATATAAGACCACAGCGGATCTTCTTCTAGCAAAAAGGATGACCAGTATTAATTGCTCATCCCTTTTATATAAATACTTTCACTTTAATTGTTGCACACTTGCAAAGAGAAAGGAGGAGAAAGTGTAGTGGTAATGGTAGGAGTGAAGCACTTGAAATGAAAGAGGGAAATCGTAAAATATTTACTTTTCTTGAATTTTTTCTTAATTAGGGGTGAAATTGAAAAAACTTTACATGCCACAACCCGATGGAATCTACTTGTAAAAATGATAGGTAAATTCCAATTGAAGAAATTCTATATTGTAGAATTGTATAAAACGAACGGTTTGGGAGGCAGAGAAAATCTGCCTTTTATCATAAGAGATAATAAAAGCTGACAATTTTTTTTTTATCTTGTATTTATTTTGTAAACAAATATTACAATATTTCATAAGTATTTTATAATGTTTCTCTCTTTTCTGGAAACTGGCCACTTACCAGCAGTGGATGGCTCGCAGACCGGCACCGGTCCATTGACCACTACTTTGAGTAGCACTGCCATAGATAGTAGAATCCGAGAATGTGGGACAAAATACCTCATAGTCATTTAGGCATGATCATTGACATTCTGAGTCAACCTTGCCTGCTGCTGCTCCCTTTGGGTTCAAAAACAAATACTAATTAGGTATTGGTTTCAATATAAATATTTCAAATTTTTGGTAGGGGGTTAGCAATTTTATGGGGATGGGATGGGGTTAGTTGATTACATGGACCCCAGCATTTGATTTAGTGTAATGTTTTATTAACCCCTGAGAGGATGAAAAGCAAAGCTGACCTTCCTGGGATTTACAGTCAGCATGTAAAAATCCACAAGAATGCTGCTAAGTATTTTTGTCCAATGTACCAATGATTCTACCAGTTCAATAACTGCATTTCTTCCCAAAACATGTGGCTTTGTACCTATATCAAAAATCATTATTGATATTCAAAAAGTTTATAGGATTGTGAACAGGTAAATGTAGTAGAGTTCTGTACTAGGCACTTTGTGGTATTTACAAACAAATAACAGCTGTCCCAGGAACCTGGTGGAAGTTTGCATTGGTAAAAACTATGCAGTGATGTTCATGAGTATGGATAAGTTTATAAGTATGATATGCAAGGAAGAGAAATATATATATATATATATATACATTTGTGTGCAAGCAAATTTTCTGTCATTGTCAATGCGACGATCACACACTACACACCTTTCTTTCAAGCACTTCTGTTAACAGTGAACATGAGCTAGAATGTTAAAATTTAGTGCACATGCACAGCAGTGTTCAAGGTCAATCTATGTCAAGCAGCTTCACTCTCCGTGCTTTAGCTTCGTTACTATAGCAACAATCCGCATACTTATTGATCAGATCATATATATATATATATATATATATATATATGTATATATGCAGGTAAAACACACATATCAAAGATAAAGAATTAACAGATCTATGCATATCATCATTTAATACACCCCTTTTTTTCCCCATGCTGGCATGAATTGGACGGTTTGACAAGGACAAATGAGCCAGAGGGCTCTACCCAGTCCTATGCCTGCACATGCTCATATATATTTATACGTACATTTTCACAAATGATTGCCGTTCTCTTGTACTTCCTCGTTGTCAATAGCATTTCTGACTTGCTATCCATGATATCTTGGACGACTATTCAGATCTGCTGCAGATTTGCATGGTCTGAAGCTTAGATGACAGACAAAAATTGTAACTAACTGTGTGCTTCCAACCAGTGAGGTCTGCACACATCGCCACTTCTATTGCCAAAAGACTTTCAGAAACATTTTTTCACGCTAAGAGTTGCTGAAGCATGGAACAGACTGCCGGCATCAGTTGTTAGTTGTCGGAGCACTGCATCCTTCAAAACTTCCATGCTTCCTGAGATTCGCCAACACTGCACCTGATTTTCTCCCCTCCATACGCACACAAGCATGTATCTGACTCATACACTGTTCACTTCCCACACATTTGTACATTACTGCATATGCTTTATACGCACTTTTTGACAAGTTGTGGTGCACCTGAGCACTGTATACAATAATTCCATTATTAGATGGAATGACAAATGAGATCACCATAAAGAGACCATCTTTATGTCATTGGATTATAGTGATAAACGTTTGTACAACACAAGTACCACACATTGAGGTCCTATGTTTAGTACCTAGTGACAGGCTTAAAGTGAGATGATCAGCAATCACGTGAAATTGCTGGTTTTTTGTCAGAGTGTCCCTCTCATAGAAGGATGCTGTGTGACAACAACTAGAGATCCCTTACTCTCAGTAGTTTCATTGTGTGCCCTGACACCAACCAAGAGTGTTTCTGCATCCTTGAACTCAGATTCATCATCGTCATTTAGCACCCATTTTCCATGCTGGCATGGGTTACATGGTTTGATTGGAACTGGTAAGCCAGAGAGTTGCACCTGGCTGAAGTCTGTTTTGGCTTGGTTTCTACAGCCCTTCCTAATACAAACCATTTCACAGTGTGTACTTGGTGTCTTTCACATGTCACAAGCATGGGTACCATCTATGCATCAGTGGCAAGGGTATGTTTTACATATTAGTGGCTTGGGTGGTTATTACATGTCACTGGCACAGATGCCTGCTTTGTGTCACTGGCAGGGATTGTTATTACATATACTTGTTAAGCTATAGCTGAGACCCTGATAGGTGCTACTCTGGGCCAGTGTGGCACCTGGGAACAATAGTGGCAAAGAGGTGATTCCAAACCCCTCAAAACCCTGGAACTCCCAAACCAGAGCCCCACTACCGAATGCATTTTGAAGTCACACCCAAAACATACATATATATGTGTATGTGTGTGGCTTACCAGAGTGTTTGTTGATCTAGTGCAGCGCTCCGCAACCAGCATGATGTGGCATACTGGTGTGTCACGAGACAATGCTAGGTGTGCTGCAGTGTAACTTGAATATAATGTTTTCCCCTGTACTTTTAGTTATATTTTTAGTCCAGATGTGCTGCCAAATTTTGAAAAAAATATAAGTGGACCACAAATGAAAAATTGTTATGGAGCACTGATCTAGAGTGATTTGCATTTAACCAGTTTGACAACAATTCGGTGCAACACCAGTGCAGAATCAGCTCCCTCCGACAAGTCATCCTAACAAGACGTCTGCGTTGGCTGGGTCATGCCCTCCGTCATCAACCAGGAGAATTCATCTATGAAGCAATTGCCCCAGCTCCCCTTCAGGTTTGGCGAAAGCAATGTGGTGGACAACGAAAAACCTGGCTGATCTGGAACCCAACCTAGGCCCCCATATCTACGTCGTTGGCTGCTGGAATAAGGAGTGGTTGGAGATCACGCAGTCATTAGCCTCAAATCGCCAGACCTGGTCGGCGTTTGTGAGAGATGCAGCATTGAGGATGAATGAAGCCAGCTCAACCCACTCCAGGTGAATGCTGTAAAAAGAAGTTTGACAGGAGAGTAGAACGCTGTGACAACAAATAGGGGTCCCTCACTCCTGGTAGTTTTACTGTTTGCCTTGACATCAACCAAGGATAATTCTGTTTTTGTATTTGGATGGGTTGTCATCTCATATATTTGTTAACCCACTACTGAAAGCATACATTTTATGGTTATTCCCAAGACACACGTGTGTGTGTCTTACTAGAGTGTTTGTTGAACCAGTGTGATTTGCATTTAACCACTTTGACAGGAGTAAAATGTTTATTTCTTGGCTGGAGATGTGTGTGAAGGTTTCAGTATGTATGTTTGCTTACACACAAATTCTATGTAAATGTTAACGTGTATATATGGTACCTGCTCATCTATTATTTACCTTCAATATATTTTTTTCATTTTATAAACATAAACTGAACCATTACCAACAAAGTAAGGATCACCGTCATCATTATTTGTCTCTATTTAGTCCCAAATCAGTTCTGATGCACAGCATCCCACCGAGGCCATCCCGTCTTATGATTTGTCTGCCATATCGTATATCTAATACATTTTCAAATATGACCAGCCATTATTTTTAAAACGATAGTGTATCATAAAAAAAATTAGCTGCTATATCTAGCAGATCAGGCTACCCTTAGAGTGGATCTTCTTTTTTGCTCGTTTACTAGACGGTAGTGGATAAAGCTTATCTGGTAAAATCGGCTTAATGAGATTGATAAATTAGCGACGAGAGAGAATGTAAGTGAATCCAGCCGGTTCCGGAAACATCTTTCTGTAACAATAATACACAACTTCCTAAAACAAACAGCTTTTAGTCATACGATCAAATACAATTGTTATTGTTTTGCAACAAGTCAGTTCCGATTTTGTAGACCTGATCGAAGGCATTCGAATCGCGACCACCCTTGATCATTTTGATCTATCAACAACGTCACATAACCATAATAGAGCATAGGCCTTAGTCCACTGATTTGGAGGGCGGGAACAGCTGCTGACATATTTTACTGACATTGGAAAGATTAAATAAGTTGACCTCGGTAGGATTTGAACTCAGAGCCTTAAGGGTCTTAACTAAATAACTGCACTAACGATTCTACCAAATAATAATTAATAAATACCTTATCTGAAGAGAAAATAGTGGAAATGTTATTTAACCCCAGGTCAATAAAGACCTGGCAAGTCTAAAGCATTCCAGTAGTGACCATCCTACTACAAGGGATAGTTCTAAATATCCCCAATCTATCTAATGTTTTCCTTCTGCTTCAAAGACAATAAATTCGGAATCTGGAGGAAACTTGGCTGCTATTTCTGGCACTAGGGGCTCTCATGTTTTACACCTATTACACACATTTTTTTTTTGATTTTCTGATAGACGTAACGCCCTATATTAACCCTTTTTTTATGGAAATGTGCGAATCGGCGAATCTCGTAATGTTTATATATCTATACAATGGTATTCTTTCGTTTTGACTATACAATAAGGTTTTGGTCATTTCAAAAATATACTGGTCTCTCTCACCCATCTCAGTATGTGTATTTGAAATTCAATATTGCATAAGGGCTTTATCATAACTATATGTGTACGTGTGTGGGATTTCTAAAGCTGTTATCTTCCTCTGGGCTATTTCAGTTTCGTGTTTCCACTTGCCAGACTGTTTGACAAGTGAAAACACGAAAATTAAATCACCTGAGAAGTTATCAACTTCGAAGATAAATATATATATTTATATATAAACATAAATTACATGATGTATTGGATATCATTATCTTCCAAACGCATATTGTCTGTGTATGTAGATAATCCTGGTAAAGGGGTTAAGAAGCTTACCAGCACGTGGTTCTGGGTTCGATCACAGTGTGTCAGCATTTGGAACAAATATTATCCTATTTATAGCCTCGTGTCGACGAACACACCGAAGGAAACTATGCAGAACTTGCGGTGTGAATGTATGTGTGTATGCACGCGCGCATGTATATATATATATGTGTGTGTGTGTGGAGAGAGAGAGAGAGAGAGAGAGAAATGTCTGTATCTATTAACCAAAATGATCGAGTGAACGAAACCGTGGTCGGGATATGTAATCCCTCCTTGCTGTACGCATAAATACATATTAGACTCCAAACATTTTTCTAATACAGGAGGTTACACTGAGTACTTCCATAGTTTTCAATTACAACAACACATAGATATACAAACACAAACTTAACTGGCTTCAAAGAACTCACCTTTCTTGCATTTCTGATGCTGTTCTATGGAAACGAGGAAGTGGCGACGAGAGATAAGTCCTATTACCACTGTTATTAAGAGGACTACGGAATTTCCCACCGCTGTTAGTCCTTAATTGTTCATTAGGTGTGTTCATATTAGTGTTTCTGTTTCTGTGCCGCGGGTGATGTCTGGGAGACATCGGTGTGTAGGCTGTGCATCTCGCCATCGGAGATGAACCAGACAAATCACCGTCAACTGCAGCACTTCTTTTGTTGAGGTTTCTCTTCCGACTAATATTGCGGATCCCATCGGAAGACGAAGGCGTTTTCGAGACCCCACCATCCTTATTGTTTCGCTTAAACAGTGAAAACAAAGAGAAGCCTGTCCTACCTTCTCCAAACATAGCAGCTAAGACAGACGAAACCGTATTTGGACGGTGTTTGTTGTCCCAAAGTTTTTCGTTTCGATTGTTCCAGTTCAAATTCGGATATAGGTTTCCTTTCGAGCCGTCTGCTTTGACGACTTTGCCACACTTGTCTGGTATATTTCGGCCAAAGTTCTGGCAGAAGTTGACCACAGTAGAAAGCCAGAGACTCTCTTCTTGTTGGGAAGGCCCAGTTTTCTTCAGAAACAAGTAGCAACTTACTAGACATGCGCAGTACAGTAGAAATGCTGTAAATCCAAACAGATATTGAATTATTAAACCTGCTGATAGGATAGCGATTACCACATTTAGAAATTTAGTCATTTTCTATAAAAACTCTACATTCTTCTTCATTTCGTCTGTCAACGAGGAGACATTGCATGCTGCGAGAAGAAGCAAAGGACAGGAAGATATAGTAAGCACTAGGGCAACCGAAAAATCGCAAACGCTCATTGCCATTGGATAATAGTCTTTACGTTTAATTTCAAAAATCGTTAATATTATTTCCAACAATACTTATGTTATAATTTATTTATAAATTAGATTTATGCAATACTAATTTATTTTTTAATGAATCTAATTATTGTTCAGACAATAAATATACGGACTTCAAACTAGCTCCGTCGCCATTGGTTGAGAGATCGTCAGTTTGAATTCTGAAGCGGTTTATTTAAAGAAGGATTTTCGAACGGAAATTTGTGAATTCACCGAAGCTCGAGGTTTGTTGTTTACTTTATTTACGAATATACCTTATGAAATCCAATCATCTTTTACTAAATACTTTATATCTATATATCTCTCATAATTTCAATATAGAAGTGTAATTTGTTTTAATTATCTGGACATTTAATTACGTTTGTTGTGTTTATATTTCCTTCCTTCGTCATTCAACTTTCTATGGATTTCAATTTGATTCCGATTTCACGAAGTGGGTCCTAATAGCCGTTCGATGTTTTAAAAGATCTTACTGTATTTTTATAGTTAAATATTAGGAATTATATTTAAAAAATTGTGGTAATGGTAAATTTTCGCACTTGTAAAAATTTACCAGACTTTTTAAAGTTTTGTGTGTGAAGCATCGAAAAATCGTGCTTTATATATTAACCGAAAAGGTTAATATACAGATGATCTATATATTAACCGAAAAATCTTTCCTTATATTTTATCAGGTTCGTTTCCTTAGTACAAGATGAGCATTTCGGTGTTATAATTCAGCACTTTCTTCTTTAGAAATGGGCCGACTTTCGTTTTGAATCTCAGACTTGTCAACTAATTTTCGCCCTTTTCCGCGAGATGGTCTACAAATGAATATCCAGTTTCAAAACTCACAAAACATTTTAATTAACAATAACTCTCCATGAGTCCCAAAATATCTTCTCTTGTAGGAGTATAACCTATTACACATAAACTTTAACAACTGACTAAATTTTATTGAAAATGAAAGTTTAGTAAATTAAATCATAGATATCCAAGGACATATTTATTTTTTAAAAAAAACGATACTTCTTTAGTACTACTATATTCAATGTAATCTTTGCAATATTCGGCTCCGACATTGTCAGTATTAATCGGAGATCAACTCTTTGTAGAATGTCGAGTCGGTTACGAGCTTTTGATATTTAAGTTAAGAGACCAGACATAAACTAGATTCAACGGAAAAATCAGGGACGTACAACTATAATTCTCCCAGAGTAGTTAATATATTTTAGCAGTGTCATTAGTTTTCCATTCATTTTGCTTATTTTAAAATCTTGGTTCAAATGTTTTATCCCTCTGCAATTCAATAAGATTCTCCTGCAAACGAACATCTACATTAACTTCAAAAGGAAGTACCAGAGAACCGTTCGTGGATCTTTTCCTTTTGAACGGCAGACAATTTCTAGTTAACTAAACACTTTAAAACTTCGTATACTGGTAGAATGTGTCAAAATAAAACATTTTTTTCTCTTGGCATTCTTGAGAAAATTGTGGACACTCAGGTTACTTTTTGCTTGCACAGATTCCCAGGGGTCTTATGGACCTCGGGTGAGAGCCACTGATGTAAAATCAATCAACGATGACGGAATGTGCTGACAGAGACAGACTTTTTTTCCCCCCCACGTTTTTGCAGCATCACTTCATGCACTTTTGAATTAATTGTTTTTATATATATATAGTGGGCTGGATGTGATGTGCCATATCAATTCGATATGATGTAGCCTACTACTGAATGTAGCGTGTAGATGTAACGCTTGAAGGTTCTCATGCCGGAGTACCAGCAAACATCGAAGAATCAACACCAAGAAGGAAGAAATATTATTTACATATGTTTATTCGTTTGCCCGACAGGTAGTTAAAGAGACAGTAGCAATTCTAGCGATAGTGACAAGAAGGATGGCTCGCTGGTTAGTAGTTGATAGTGTAGAAAAAGGTTGTCTGTCAGTAGAGAGTGAAAGAGTAAGGAATGTACGGTGCTGACTAGAAAGGATAAAGTTGGCATCGCCTTTCTTGCTGCCGAAAGGCTCTTTTCGCATATCGAGCGAAGGGAAATGCTGCTCTTAGTTAAGGCTGACGCAGAAGCGGGCATTGCTCCTTGGTCATTAGCTGATACATAAGAGGAAGAGATAGGAAATTCTCTCTGTTATATAGACTATGGTCAGTAGTGTAGGTCAAACCCTAATCCAAGGACTAACCTTTTCTTGACCAGCACAGGTCCTAGGGGGTCGAGTGTTTCCTCATCAATCATTTGGTGTGGAGAGGATTACCCGCTCGTTTTGACAAGCAGCAAGCTGGTAGATTTGGTTTCAAATCTCAGGCAGGGTCAAACTAGATACGTTAGCACGCCGGGCGAAATGCGTAGTCGTATTTCGTCTGCCGTTACGTTCTGAGTTCAAATTCCGCCGAAGTCGACTTTGCCTTTCATCCTTTCGGGGTCGATAAATTAAGTACCAGTTACGCACTGGGGTCCATGTAATCGACTTAATCCGTTTCTCTGTCCTTGTTTGTCCCCTCTGTGTTTAGCCCCTTGTGGGTAGTAAAGAAATATATAGATCACTGTATCGGATGTTGTTATACATCGCTGGTCACAATGAGCTTCCCATTATTGAATGCGCCCTTCTTTTTTCATCTTTACTTTAAATCGTCTTCATCGTCATAGAAGCCTTCCGATTTGCTTTTTCTGTCACACACGCAAAACATCTCCCAAGAAATTTTCTAGTTTCTCTATGAATATCATCTCAGCATTTCGAATGCATTCAGCTAAACTTCTGATGTCTCGTTTCCCAATACAAGATGCATGTGTGTAGCTGATATTAGAGTTTATAAACTCTCAAAAGAACAAAAGAACGTTTTTTTTCTTTTTTTTTTTTTTGGAAATTGTGGATCTTGAAACACGTTATAAATAATAACATGTAAATATTGAGTTTAAAAACCCTTCATAAATCCTAAAATGTTGACTTTTTTTCCCAAGTTTTTCTTTCTTTACTAAAAGTTTTAAAATACAGACAGTCCGACGGGTTAAATGGTGTGCTTCGATCACAACCCCGCCCTTTTATCTGTGTTCGTCATCATGCGGAGAGCCGGCGAGGTCCACTCTCACCAAGTGCTCTCCATCGCTGTCAGCTCCTCTGCATCTTCTAAGGTGACCTCGAACCTCTGGAAATCTTCCTTAATTGCTTCCAATCATCTTGTGTAAAAACAATTGTCCCACCCAAGAATTTCTCCGTTTATGTGGGGATTTTTTTTTGTATCCCACATTTCAAAACAATGGAGAGCTCCCTTCAATCCTCCCCCAGCCCTAAAAATCCGTTTTTTTTTTTTTTATTTAACGTCTGCTCTCAGCATCTTCCGTCGTTCCTTCACACGACAACAGCTATCACTAATCTTTTCTTTTTTTTTTTTTAATTTTATTCATCATCGTCATCATTGTCGTTTAACGTCCGTTCTCCATGCTAGCATGGGTTGGACGGTTCGACCGGGGTTCTGGGAAGCCAGAAGGCTGCACCAGGCTCCAGTCTAATCTGGCAATGTTTCTACAGCTGGATGCCCTTCCTAACGCCAACCACTCCGTGAGTGTAGTGGGTGCTTTTTACGTGCCACGGTCAGATTGGTGTATTTTATGTGCCACCGGCACGGAAGCCAGTCGAGGCGGTGCTGGCATCGGCCACGAGTCGGATAGTGCTTTTTACGTACCACCAGACCAGGGATCCTGGCTGGTTCAATTCGATTTCGATTTCGCTTGCCCCAACATGTCTTCACAAGCAAAGGGGGTTGGCATGGGTGCCTGTCGTACGGTCGCATTGGAGTATTTTACGTGCCACGGCCACGAGTCGGATAGTGCTTTTTACGTACCACCAGGCCAGGGATCCTGGCTGGTTCAATTCGGTTTCGATTTCGATTTCGCTTGCCCCAACATGTCTTCGCAAGCATGGGGGGTTGGCATGGGTGTCTGTCGTCGGATGAGGTTCTATATCGACTTCGCTTGCCTCAACCGGTCTTTGTGTCCAAGGGAGGAAAGGCATTCATAAGTGGGCTGGGCTCACTTGTCCTGCCTGGTCTTCTCACGTACAGAATATTTCCAAAGGTCTCGGTCTCTGGTCATTTCCTCAGTGAGGCCTAAAGTTCGAAGGTCGTGCTTCACCACCTCGTCCCAGGTTTTCCTGGGTCTACCTCTTCCACGGGTTCCCTCAACTGCCAGGGATTGGCACTTTCTCACACACCTATCTTCATCCATTCTCGCCACATGACCATACCAGCGCAATCGTCTCTCTTGCACACCACAACTGATGCTTCTTAGGTACAACATTTCTCTCAAGGTGCTAACGCTCTGTCGAGTATGAACACTGACATTACACATCCATCGGAGCATACTGGCTTCATTCCTCACAAGCTTACGCATGTCCTCAGCAGTCACGGCCCATGTTTCACTGCCATGTAGCATGGCTGTTCGTACACACGCATCATACAGTCTGCCTTTTACTCTGAGCGAGAGGCCTTTAGTCACCAGCAGAGGTAAGAGCTCCCTAAACTTTGCCCAGGCTATTCTTATTCTAGCAGTTACACTTTCAGCGCACCCACCCCCACTACTGATTTGGTCACCTAGATAACGGAAGCTATCAACTACTTCTAGTTTTTCCCCCTGGAAAGTGACGGAAGTTGTTTTCTGCAGATTTTCGGAGGTTAATGCTCCCGAGCATCTGCCACATACAAAAACTATCTTCCCAGATCGCACAATTCTTAATACCTGCAATCCGCATAATTTTTGGAGAGAAAAAATGTCATAGCACCTCCACTTCCTCCGTCATTTATATAATATTCTACTCAGACTTGCAAATTGCATTAATTTTTGTTTGTTCGTTTTTAGTTCACTCTCACCTACTCCATTTGAAATCCCCATTTTTTAAAGATTTCTTTCTTTCTTTCTGTGTAAAAAAAATAAAAATTGGGTATACCCGTACACAAGTGTCCCCTCCCCCATATTCCAAACTTTATTTCGTCATAATTTTCAGAAAAATGGATACTTTCTTTTAATGAAATTTTCTACAAATATGCTTCAGATGGTGTAGATTCCGATTATATCGGAATATGTTGTGAAAAGTGTTTTCTGGGGGTGGAGTGAGGAGTTTCGGAAAATTCTCACGAGTCGGCTTTGTTTCCTCACGATTTTCCAAAAATGGACATTTTTTTATTAAGATTTTTCAGGGTGTATAGATTAAGATTATATCAGAAGTTAATATGAAAACAATAGGTAGTCTCGTACACATGCATTCTGACCACACATGAGAAAACAACACTGACTCCTGTGACTTTCCCCCACTCATCGAAATCCTTATTCACAACAAATTCCTTTATAATCGGAATCTACATCATCTAAAGACTATTTGTAGAAGATTTCATTAAAAAGCATCCATTTTTGTGGAAGTTGTGAGTTAACAATGTTGGAGGAGTGGCACACATGTAGGTATGCCAAAAATTGTTCAGAATATATTTAAAAATATTTTTCGAAATCAAAAATAAGAAAAAGTTGGAACTAATTTCGGGCATTCATACAGTGCAAGGAAAATAATGATAATTTCCTTTATTTTGTGTATGGATATACAAATTATGAAAAAGTTGTGTGTGTACAATTTATGAAAACAAAAGTTACAGCCAGTTATAGTGTGTGTTTTGATCAGACCACTGCTTGGTTTCTGTTAGTTTATGCCCTTCCAAGCACACGAACTATTTTATGTGAATTAAAATCTTTCAACATACTTTTTTATGTAGGAATTTTTTTGTGAACTTAATTCCAAATATAGAACTGACTCTTTGCCTGTCCAAAATATTTTCGTATATTTGTCCTAAACCTCCATGCTTGTTTTCAGATATTTAGTGTCATACATTCTGAGTAATATTAATGCTTTCCTTTTCATAAGTCTTAAGTTATTCTGGTAGTTGAAAAAATTGGAATTGTGTATCATATATGGATGCCTGGGAAATATGACCTGTGTATCACATGTAGTGCACAGGCCAGGCAAAGGGTTAATGTAAAAGTTCATTAGTTTGATTTTGTTTTTTTTTTTTCAAAAATATTTTCAAAAGAATTCTCCTCCAATGCTTTCTCCCCTCTCAAAAGATATTTGTCTTACAGGTTGCTTGGTGACCCTGTCAGTACAGGTGCCACTTAAAAAACATCCAGTTCACCCTGTAAAGTGGCTGGCATTTGGAAAGGCATCCAGCTGACCTTGTCTAGGCTTGTGCCACATAAAAAGTCCACTCTGCTGGGTGGTTGATATTAGGAAGGGCTTCCTGCTGTAATTATCCCACCAAAAGTCACTGAAGTCTAATGCAGGCTTGGGTGTGGCCAGCTTCTGTCGAACCGTCCCACTCATGCCAGCATAGAAGGTAGACGATAAATGATAACGATGGTGATGATGATGATATATAGATACCTATTGGCATACATGTTGCTATACAGAAATTTGGTCACAACTGAAAGAAAGCATTTATTTGCAATGACTGTTCACTATAAGAGAGTAGATTGTTGCAGTTGGGTATATTTTGAAAGAAATTTAATCATCTCAGAATTTTATTTTATATAAATTTTTTTAAAAATTGTATCATATAAACATTGTCATATATAATAATGTGAAAATTCTTTTCTTTTTTTATAGAAAAATGGAAACATTTGAATTCCATCTTCCCATCTGCAGGAATGATCTCTTACGACGCAGTACAGCTAATCAGTATGTTGTTGAACTTATTGGCTTTAGGCATTTGCCTGGAGCCTTGGAAAGTAAGCAATCGAGTTCATCTTTTCAGTGTTTTAGAGAGAATAACAATGGTTTGGCAGGAATGACAGTGGAATGTTAGAAATGGTAGTTCTTCCATCTTAGTGTTCAACAGGCTGGGTTTAGTTTCATTGCTCATTACTGGAGATAAGGTTGGACAATTGTTTTTACTGATGGCAGCTATTTAGCTAGAAACATGTCCATGACTGTCCTCTTCTCCTACCCTACTCTTTGACGGTATGTCAACTTTGGAGAATTCTTGAATCTTGTAATTATCTCCCCTTTTCAAGTGGAGCTGGTCTTAATTGTCACTTGGTAATTATGATACAACCTCGAGAGCAGTTGTTCTCAACTTTTTTAATATCTGGGCCAGATCCAAAGCTTGGATTTTTTTTAGGAGACCTTCACAAGAAAATTAAAACAAGTCAACCCATTAGTGTCCAAATTTTAAAATTTAATTTATTAACAAAAAAAAATTTTTTATACAACTTTACCTGATACTAAATATATAAAAAATAATTTTATTACAATATTTGAAAGACACTGCAGTCTTGTTGATTAATTAAAGATATCTCAGAAAAATACAGGTGTTTCAGAAATATGATGGATTGTCCTTCTGGTCCTTAAAAAAAAAGGACCATGGGCGCTAATGTGCTAAAGAAAAATTTCTATTTATAATGGGAAGACCGTTGAGAGCTACCATAAAAATGTTAGAGCTGCATCCATCCCTGGATACTGTGGTTGAGGACCATTACTCTGGAGGCATTGATAATTTTAAAAACAGAAAATTTATATTGTATTTGATGTATCTATATTTGTCTACATACCACTGGCCACTCAGATGATTTCACTTGGTACATTTTTGTTTGAATTATTTAACTCCTGCTGATTAGATTTACTTAGTGTAAATAGGCACCATAGTTTAGTGCAGATCACTCTCTCTCAGTGGTGAGCTGTCTTTTGCTGTTTAGGCCATGATGGAGCAGACGTGATGACAGGTTTTCCGTTATAAACATCTTCACCTTGTACAGTTTAACCCTTAACTCTTTTTTAACTGGCCATATCCGGCCAAAATACTTGCTTTTTATTCAAACTGACCAGACCTGGCCTCTCACACTTACTCTTGAATATTTTAAACATAAGCAATCACAACATTGAAAAACATTGAAATATCAAAAGCTACAAGGTAATGCAGGATAAACTCAAAACAATGTGAATAAACAAGCATTACATTTGACAGTGTAATCTGAACACTAAAGAGGTAATGTAATTTAAGAGAGATCTGGTTGCTATTTCTTGCAGATTGAGCTACCACACAAAAGCTCCCGCAGTGGCTTACAAGTGTCGAGGTCAGCTTGAACTTGTTTGAGGAGATAAATGAGCAATAGTGCTTTTAATGTGGCATCAGCACTAGTGCTTTCAGTGTGGTACCAGCGTTAGTGCTTTTAATGTGGCACCAGCACTAGTGCTTTTAATGTGGGACCCGCACCAGTGATTTTAATGTGGGATCAGCACTGGTGCTTTTAATGTGGAACCAGCGTTAGTGCTTTTAATGTGGCACCAGCACCAGTGATTTTAATGTGGGATCAGCACTGGTGCTTTTAATGTGGAACCAGCATTGGTGCTTTTAATGTGGGACCCGCACCAGTGATTTTAATGTGGGATCAGCACTGGTGCTTTTAATGTGGAACCAGCATTGGTGCTTTTAATGTGGAACCAGCATTAGTGCATTTAATGTGGCGTCAGCACCAGTGATTTTAATGTGGCACCAGCGTTAGGGCTTTTAATGTGGCACCAGCACTAGTGCTTTTAATGTGGAACCAGCACTAGTGCTTTTAATGTGGTACCAGCGTTAGTGCTTTTAATGTGGCACCAGCACTGGTATCAATTTCTGCTGTGGCAGACTGGGTTTCTTCAGTACGGCAGTGTGCTAAATATCTTAATCCTTAGTCATCTCCTTCATATGTCTCAGTACCTCGGAATCGGCCCTAAATACTTCATCCCGTGTCTTCCTGGGTCTCCCTCTTCCACAAGATCCCTCCACTTTAAGTGATCAGCACTTCTGTATGCAACTGGCTACATCTATATGCATCTCATGACCAAACCAGCACACTGCATCTAATTCCTCTTATGCCCAACTTTTCCCTCAATACACTCGTGTTCTGTCGCACATGTACACTGCTATTACACCAGCCATATAGCCATAAACAACTTTTATGAAAAATTTTCTATTGAAATCCATTTTCCTTTCCGAGTTTTGTTAAAACAAAAAAAAAAAAAAAATATATACTGCTTTATTAATTTCAAATTGGATTAAAATCCAGAAATGATTTAGGTATGTTATTTTGTTGTTTATAGACTTCAGAGTGACCATGCGAACTGAGGGTTACCTGACCATTTTAGAACAATTTAATGTTCCTTTCAGTATCCTGTGGTGAGTAATATTTTTAGTTCTTATTATATAATTAGGCACATGGCCTAGTGGTTAGGGTGTTGCACTCACAATTGGTAGATCATGGGTTTGATTCCCGGAAGTGGGCAGTTTGGTGTGTTCTTGAGCAAAACACTTCATTTCACATTTTTCCTGTTCACTCAACTGTGAATTGGTAGCCCTGTGATGCAATAATCTTCTGATCAGGGGAGAATATTAGCCTGCTCATCTAGCTAGCAGGGTGGCATCATTCAGAAGCTCAAACACTGCAAAGCACACTGTGACCAGTGATGTATAACAACATCCAATAGTCTGGTCAGTACCATGTTTATATAATTATATTGCATGTGTGTTATATATATATATATATATATATATATATATTTATTTATTTATTTATTTATTTATCCCTATCTCTCTCTTTTGGAGAGGCACAAGCACCTATACACACATGACAGTAATTTCTGCCTATCAAATTCAATCACAAAGCTTCGGTGGGCCCGGGGCTATAGCAGAAGACACTTTCCCAGAGTGCCACGCTGTGAGACTGAACTCGAAACCATGTAGCTAGGAAGCAAGCTCCTTAATCACACAACCATGCCCGCGCCATATATATATATATATATATATATATATATATATATATATATGAATCCAAGAGAGTTAGGTTGTGAATCAACCAACTAAGGGATAATATCTATCCAATATACAGCTGGTAGAATACCCAATTATTAATACACAAGTGTTTTTTCATTGCATGGCAATTACATTACTGAGTGTAATAAATTTTACCATTAATTTATAGAGCAATAAGAAAATGGAGGGGATCAAGAGGTAGTATTCATCAACTTTTAGACATTATATTATGTCAGTTAATTAATTTACTAAAAGGACAATTATAACAATATGCATACATGTATAACATGTTATGCTTTACATATATAATATATAAAATATTAAAATATCAATAATTATTAGAATATATAACATAGAGCAATAGAAATTGGGATAATATCTTACAGCTGTTTCAGCCAAGAGGCAAAAATACCTCATGCTACTTTTATCCCTCCAGTTGACTGAAGTAATTAGTAGATGAAATTGAGGTGCTTGAGTGTTTCTCTAGGCTTCATCAGAGATTTTAGAAAGTACATAAGGTTAAGTCATAAATATAAATACACACATATATACATACTTTTACATATGCATACATACATATATGTATGTATGTTTTTTTGTTTTGTTTTTTCTTATATATATTTTCCATTCAATGAAATGAAATTATGTTGAGATATACTATTCCTTTATCAGTTCTGATGCTGAATCTTCTCAGGCTCTGCGTGAAAATGTCTGGCAAGTTCTTCTCAAAGGTAAGACATGTTTAGCTTCCTTTTTTTCTTTTCCTGGGCTTTAATCATGGTGGGTTGATTTTATTAACCACTTACTTTATAGTCTGCTAATTGCTTTTTTTTTCTCATCAAATAATTAAGTGGATCTTTGACACAAGTTTGGTATAGATGACTCTATTTGTTCCATATACAAAGAGCTTGGAAATTATTCATTTATCACTGTTTCTTTTTGGAACATCAAACCCCCTTGATGAAATGGGGACAGATGTACCATTATTTAATACTGATCCCATAAAAGAATTGTTGAATAAGTCTGTTAGTAACAATTATCTAGGAAATATTACTGGCATACAAGGTTTTTTTTGTTTTCCCCCATAGGTATGTCTTCATTTGTGAGAGGGCTACGATGTTTGGTTGAGAAATTTCCAATACCCAACAACAGCAGATTGCAGCACTTGAATGCTCTTAAGATGATCTGTTACTTAATGTCTCAGCTATCTGATAACTTTGAAGCTGAAGAATCCAAGGTGAACATGATCCAGGTAGGGTAAAACTTTTATGTTATATTTTGAATTAGATAATCTGCTTAAGAAAAGAACAGAATCCTTAAAATGAAATTACTGCAAGTTTTTTTTTTCTTTATTTTCTGTCTTAAACAAATTATTCAATGTAACTTTTTGATTACTTAAGCATAAGGCTTAACTTTTCATAACTTATGTATCGGTCCACATGAAAAGCTTTCGTGCCAGTCCACATGAAAAGCTTTCGTGCCAGTCCACATGAAAAGCTTTCGTGCCAGTCCACATGAAAAGCTTTCGTGCCAGACCACATGTAAAGCTTTCGTGCCAGTCCACATGTAAAGCTTTCGTGCCAGTCCACATGAAAAGCTTTCGTGCCAGTCCACATGAAAAGCTTTCGTGCCAGTCCACATGAAAAGCTTTCGTGCCAGTCCACATGAAAAGCTTTCGTGCCAGTCCACATGAAAAGCATTCGTGCCAGTCCACATGAAAAGCTTTCGTGCCAGTCCACATGAAAAGCTTTCGTGCCAGTCCACGTGAAAAGCTTTCGTGCCAGTCCACGTGAAAAGCTTTCGTGCCAGTCCACGTGAAAAGCTTTCGTGCCAGTCCACGTGAAAAGCTTTCGTGCCAGTCCACGTGAAAAGCTTTCGTGCCAGTCCACATGAAAAGCTTTCGTGCCAGTTCGCATGAAAAGCTTTCGTGCCAGTCCACATGAAAATCTTTTTGTGCCAGTCCACATGAAAAGCTTTCGTGCCAGTCCACATGAAAAGCTTTCGTGCTAGTCCGCATGAAAATCTTTTTGCGCCAGTCCACGTGAAAAGCTTTCGTGCCAGTCCACGTGAAAAGCTTTCGTGCCAGTCCACGTAAAAAGCTTTCGTGCCAGTCCGCATGAAAAGCTTTCGTGCCAGTCCACGTGAAAAGCTTTCGTGCCAGTCCACGTGAAAAGCTTTCGTGCCAGTCCACGTAAAAAGCTTTCGTGCCAGTCCGCATGAAAAGCTTTCGTGCCAGTCCACATGAAAAGCTTTCGTGCCAGTCCACATGAATAGCTTTCGTGCCAGTCCACATGAATAGCTTTCGTGCCAGTCCACATGAAAAGCTTTCGTGCCAGTCCACATGAAAATCTTTTTGTGCCAGTCCACATGAAAAGCTTTCGTGCTAGTCCGCATGAAAATCTTTTTGTGCCAGTCCACGTGAAAAGCTTTCGTGCCAGTCCACGTGAAAAGCTTTCGTGCCAGTCCACGTGAAAAGCTTTCGTGCCAGTCCACGTGAAAAGCTTTCATGCCAGTCCACGTGAAAAGCTTTCATGCCAGTCCACGTGAAAAGCTTTCGTGCCAGTCCACATGAAAAGCTTTCGTGCCAGTTCGCATGAAAAGCTTTCGTGCCAGTCCACATGAAAAGCTTTTTGTGCCAGTCCACATGAAAAGCTTTCGTGCCAGTCCACATGAAAAGCTTTCGTGCCAGTCCACATGAAAAGCTTTTGTGCCAGTCCACGTGAAAAGCTTTCGTGCCAGTCCACGTAAAAAGCTTTCGTGCCAGTCCACGTGAAAAGCTTTCGTGCCAGTCCACGTGAAAAGCTTTCGTGCCAGTCCACGTGAAAAGCTTTCGTGCCAGTCCACGTGAAAAGCTTTCGTGCCAGTCCACATGAAAAGCTTTCGTGCCAGTCCACATGAAAATCTTTCGTGCCAGTCCACATGAAAAGCTTTCGTGCTAGTCCGCATGAAAATCTTTTTGTGCCAGTCCACGTGAAAAGCTTTCGTGCCAGTCCACGTGAAAAGCTTTCGTGCCAGTCCACGTGAAAAGCTTTCGTGCCAGTCCACGTGAAAAGCTTTCGTGCCAGTCCACGTGAAAAGCTTTCGTGCCAGTCCACGTGAAAAGCTTTTGTGCCAGTCCACATGAAAAGCTTTTGTGCCAGTCCACATGAAAAGCTTTCGTGCCAGTCCACATGAAAAGCTTTTGTGCCAGTCCACATGAAAAGCTTTTGTGCCAGTCCACATGAAAAGCTTTTGTGCCAGTCCACATGAAAAGCTTTCGTGCCAGTCCACATGAAAAGCTTTCGTGCCAGTCCACATGAAAAGCTTTCGTGCCAGTCCACATGAAAAGCTTTCGTGCCAGTCCACATGAAAAGCTTTCGTGCCAGTCCACATGAAAAGCTTTCGTGCCAGTCCACATGAAAAGCTTTTGTGCCAGTCCACATGAAAAGCTTTTGTGCCAGTCCACATGAAAAGCTTTTGTGCCAGTCCACATGAAAAGCTTTTGTGCCAGTCCACATGAAAAGCTTTCGTGCCAGTCCACGTGAAAAGCTTTTGTGCCAGTCCACGTGAAAAGCTTTTGTGCCAGTCCACGTGAAAAGCTTTTGTGCCAGTCCACATGAAAAGCTTTTGTGCCAGTCCACATGAAAAGCTTTTTGTGCCAGTCCACGTAAAAAGTATCCATGCTGGTGCCATGTAATTAATGAAGCCAGCACACTTTAAGGTAAAAAGGTGTAGGAAGGGCATCCAGCCATTAAAATCCAAGCCTAATCAGACTGGAACTTGGTGCAGCTCTCCAACTCTGGTCAAGCAGTCTAACCAATGTCAGCATGGAAAACAGATGTTAAACAAAATAATTCCTCTGGTGCAATTTGAACCCAGAAAGATGCGAGAGAGAATTATCTTCGAAGATGCACTGCTTCTCTGTTGCTTTATATCAATTTGTTGCTATTGTAATCTTTTTCTCTGAACCACAAACATCCAACAACTGAGGTTTATTTCTAATTTACATCATTTTTAGCAGCAGTTGAGTTGATTTGTTTGACTAAAACCTTTCAAGATGGTGCCCCAGCATGGCCATAGTCAAATTGACTAAAACCAGTAAAAGACAATGTTGCCTTCTATATTTTGCTGTGGGTCTTTATCATAATCATCATCATTGTTTAACGTTTTTCCCTGGGTGGGGGTGCACTTTCTATGCCATCATGTACAGGATATATTTATATTTTTATTTTTCTAGGGTCGTAAAAAGAAATCAGCAGATGCCTTCCAGACTATTGATTGGCCCTATGAAAAGGAAGCATTTCTGAAAGTTCTTTTGGAGTTGGTTGTGTTGGACCTCGATAAGTTGTGGGATCCACCTATCGCTGAAGAAAACTTTATCAAGTGAGCTTATACAAATACTTTCAGTCCATGTGTTCATGTGTATATAAATTCTACATTGTTTTTACGTTAGGTTTTTCTGTGCTGGTTGGGCTTGGATGAGGCTTGTTGAGGTAATATACTCTAACCATATAGCCTTCTTGGTGATGACCCTTACTTGATTTTCAGTGATGACGCATGGATTAGTGGTTAGAGCAGCGTTTCTCAACTGGGGTTCCCCGGAACCCTAGAGTTTTGCAAAAGGTTCCTAGGAGTTTTGCAAGAAAGAGTGAGATATGCTAATTTCATGTTCATAATATTACTGCCTTGCCTGGCCCCCGTGCTGGTGGCACGTAAAAAGTATGATCCATCTGTGGCCGTTTGCCAGCTCCGTCTGGCACTTGTGCGGATGGCACGTAAAAAGCACCCACTACACTCACGGAGTGGTTGGCGTTAGGAAGGGCATCCAGCCGTAGAAACACTGCCAGATCAGACTGGGCCTGATGCAGCCTTCTGGCTTCCCAGACCCCAGTTGAACCGTCCAACCCATGCTAGCATGGAAAGCGGACGCTAAATGATGATGATGATTGGTTATTGTAAAATAGATATCCTGTCTAACCTGTTTGTTATCAAAATGATATAACAACCGCATACACACGCACACACGTATGATATATTTACCACGTGAACTATGATGAAAAATATGGGATAGTTATGGTGTATAACTTATTTTGTGCAGGGGTTCCTTGAGACATGTAATTTATTTTAAGGGTTGCACAAGGGTAAAAAGGTTGAGAAACACTGGATTAGAGTATTCAGCTCAAAATTGTAAGGTCTAAAAATATTCTAAAAATATACCAAGTATATCATCAAAATCTCAAAGCAATGAGATAATGCATGATTAATTCAAATCAATGTGAATAAATAAGCATTATAATCTGATCACTAAAGGGTTAAAAAAATTTGTATTTTTATAATTAAATATTAGGAATTGTATAAAAAATTTGTTAGAATCTTTTGTGAATTGTAGAAGTTTAATCAATTTATTACCAATAAAGGATCTTTTCGGTTTGAACGGCAGTTTTTTAAAATAATTTCCACATAACTAAAAACTTTTAAACTTCGTATACTGGTAGAATGTGTTTATAAAACATCTTTTTCTCTTGGCTTTATTGAGAAAATTCTATGGTTTGTAAGATATTTGTTGTTTTTTTTTTCTGCAATTTCAACCAATCAATGACGTCTATTGAGGTGAACACATTCTGTGTCGTATGAATATGTCCCTCGTTTAAGAAACTTTGGGTTTATTTACATTTCTGAAGAAAAAAAAGATACCCTAACCCTTAAACAGATTGAAATGCAATTGATCGATACTAGCGTCATAATTATGGGTGACAATTTCATATGACACCGCTAGAAAAAACTGCCGTTCAAACCGAAAAGATGCACCAATAAATTTTAACAATATAATCTTAAATAGACCCTGGTTGAAAGCCACTGGGCTAGCTACTGATATTTCTTGTTTTCTTTTGTTTTTTTACCCAGTTTCTTTGGTATCATCTAATATTGTAAAATCTATAATGTTGCACTGTTTGCCATCTAATTATTATTATTATTTTCTTTTGCAGTTTGATTATCTCATGCTGCTACAATCTTCTGCAGAATCCCAGTATAACTCGGCAGAAGGAAACAAAGGAGGTTATTGGCAACATACTCGGTGTGCTGGTGAAACGTCATAACCGAGCATTATGTAATTAATCCTCATCTCTTTCTGTCTTTGTAGTGTAGTGATTGTAATGACAGCAATGAATGGGACAGATTCTGTGTGTGTGTCTGTCTGTCTCCCTATCTCTCTCTCTCTCTCTCTCGTCCCATTTCTGTAATATAATGTGTTTGCAAGGAGACCAGATATGTGTGTATGTGCCCAGTTTTGTGTGTCTATTCAATTATTGTCCATGCCCACGACAACCTTGATTAAGTAGACCTGTGGTCAAAATTACTCCAGCCTGGGCCCTCCCATGTTTTTTCATAAACAGTGTGTTTAAGGCTACATTATCTTGTGTGTTTTTTAAGATGGACATGATTTAAGGGGAAATTTGACTGCTGGCTTTAGCAGGTGAATTAAACAGCTGAGGCTCCTTCCCTTGGTTTATGTTCGGCAAAAGGGTCCCATATAATAAGTTTCAGGCATATACAAAAAAAAGTACCTGGGTCGATTTGTTCAAGTAAACCCTTCAAGGTGATGCCCCGGCATGGTCTCAGGCCAATGACCGAAATAAGTAAGTGTGGAAAAGATTCACTTATCTGTAGTTTTTGTTGATGTTGGTGTTCTGATAATGATTTCACATTTTGGTACAAGGCCAGCAATTTCGGAGCATGGATCAAGTCAATCACATAGACCCCAGTGCCCAACTGGTACTTTATCAAGGACGAAAGGCAAAGTCAGCCTCAGCGGTATTTGAACTCAGGCGGTGAGCTGGCTGAAACGTTAGCATGCCGGGCAAAATGCTTAGCGGTGTTTCGTCTGCCGTTACGTTGCGAGTTCAAATTCCGCCGAGGTCGACTTTGCCTTTCATCCTTTCGGGGTCGATAAATTAAGTACCAGCTACGTACTGGGGTCGATGTAATCGACTTATCCCTTTGTCTGTCCTTGTTTGTCCCCTCTGTGTTTAGCCCCTTGTGGGTAATAAAGAAACACATACATACATACATATACACGACAGTCTTCTCTAAGGGTTCTGTCTACCAAATCCACTTACAAGACTTTGATCAAACCAGGGCTAGTAGAAGACACTAGCCCCTTGTGGGTAGTAAAGAAATAGGTATTTGAGCTCAGAACGTAGCGACGGGTGAAATACCATTATGCATTTCGTCCAGTGTGCTAATGATTCTGCCAGCTTGCTGCCATGGTGTTCTGATAATAATCCTTTTTACTATAGGCACAGGGCCTGAAATTTTGGGGGAGCGGGATAGTCAATTACATTGACCCCCCCCCCCCCAATGCTCAACTGGTACTTATTTTATCGACCCCGAAAGGATGAAAGGTGAAGTTAACCTCAGCAGAATTTGAACTCAGAATGTAACAACAGGCAAAATACCTATTTCTTTACTACCCACAAGGGGCTAAACACAGAGAGGACAAACAAGGACAGACAAATGGATTAAGTTGATTATATCGGCCCCAGTGTGTAACTAGTACTTATTATTTAATCAACCCCGAAAGGATGAAAGGCAAAGTCGACCTCAGCAGAATTTGAACTCAGAACGTAAGGCGAAATACTGCTAAGCATTTCGTCCAGCACGCTAACAATTCTGCCAGCTTGCCATCTTAGGTGTTCTGATAATAGTGGAAATGTTTTTATTATATTCTGTCTGTTTGTCTTCCAGGTAACAGTTTGAGGATTTTGCAACTCCTACAACGTCATGAACATACCATCAGCTCACTTGTACAGATAACCGAGATCATTGTTACTAAGTACGGTGCAACCAACATAGTGTTTGAGATAATGAGGTTGGTAGGCTCAAGGTTATTGCTTTTCATTCTGTTTTGTTTTGTTTTTTTATTGCAAGAACATTTATTGTTAATATTTGTAGCTTGTTTGAGGCTTTTTAATGATTTTTCATCTTATTACATCAAATATCAAAATATGTGAAAAAGTTAAATTGAACTTATTATTTGAACCAGCCCTATCCATCCCAAATGTTATTATTTGAACCAGCCCTATCCATCCCAATTGTTCTACTGGTTTTATGTTCAAACCAACCAGATCTGGCCACTCACACTTACCCTACAATGTCATTCTAAAAATAAACAATCACATCATTGAAATCTCAAATCTATGAGATAATAGATGATTATTCCAAAGCAATGTGAATAAATAATTACATTTGACAGAATAATTTGAATGCTAAAAGATTAAAGCAAGTCTAAGAATAACAATGGAACATTTACCGTATTTACATTATTTACATTTGACGGATATTTGTCATCATCTTGTTTGTTGCTAACACAATGTTTCGGCTGATATACCCTCCAGCCTTCTTCAGGTGTCTTGGGGAAATTTCAAACCTGGGTTCTCATTCCTAAGGTATTTTTCAATGTTGTTATTATTATTATTTTTGTTCAGGTCACTGCTTGGAATCGAACGTGGAATCTTGGGGTTAGTAGCCCGCGATCTTAACCACTACGCCATATACCCACCAGCATATGGCGTAGTGGTTAAGAGCGTTGGCTACTAACCCCAAGATTCCGAGTTCGATTCCAAGCAGTGACCTGAACAAAAATAATAATAATAACAACATTGAAAAATACCTTAGGAATGAGAACCCAGGTTTGAAATTTCCCTAAGACACCTGATGAAGGCTGGAGGGTATATCAGCCAAAACGTTGTGTTAGCAACAAACAAGATGAGGACAAATATTTGTTGAATGTAAATAATGTACATAATCCCTCATCTCTTCAATATGGAACTGTATTTGATGGCATATAAAATGTGCTTATTTCCAAACAATAAATCCCCAAAAGTCAGCCCAGCTCCTGTATACAGAGTCAGGCTTCTCCTGAGCTGATTTTGTCCCTGATGCTCACTTCATCCTGAATATGTACTGCTGAAACTGGGTGCATCTAATGTGATTGTGCATCTTATGCTATCAAACTCAGTATTGAGAATAAGATCAGATTTATTGTAAAGGTCATGTCAACTCGGGCTTGGAGTTTGACCTGACAGCTGATTCAACCTTTGAAGAAAAAAATTCATTCCTGGGGTTTGTAATTTCCAGCATACAAGTCAATGTAGTGTATATTGTAATCATGTATTTCAAACATTCAAACATTGTCACAATCTTTCCAAATCTTGCATTTCACATGGAATTTTTGGCCTGCTAAAGTTATCTTGGTGTATAAGTTGGTCTAACTTTTTGGGGCTGTTAATTTTGGTCTGAAAAATTTGATTTCCACGCCAGAAAATAGAGTAAAATATGAAAACAGGAGGAAAACCTCATTAAAAGAAGCTGCTGTTGGGGTAGTGATTTATATTTTACCACCATCCGAGCGTTATCGTTGCCAGAGCGGCTAACTGGCTTCCGTGCCGGTGGCACGTAAAAGGCACCGCACTACTGGCACCTGTGCCGGTGGCATGTGTAAAAAGATTCGAGCGAGGTCGTTGCTAGCACTGCCTGACTGGCCCCTGTGCCGGTGGCACGTAAAAGCACCCACTACACTCTTGGAATGGTTGGCGTTAGGAAGGGCATCCAACTGTAGAAACTTCGCCAGATCAAGATTGGAGCCTGGTGCAGCCATCTGGTTCGCCAGCCCTCAGTCAAATCGTCCAACCCATGTTAGCATGGAAAGCAGACGTTAAACGATGATGATGATGGTGATTTATATTTTACTGGTTTCTATGAAATGCAAGCTTTATGTTATTCAGAATGTATGAAACAAGTTACCGAGGTTGGAAGAAATTGAGAATGTATGTCATGTGATGCATGGCCCCCTGGAAATATATCCCATGTAATACATGTGATACATGATACATGCAAAGGGTTAATGACTGGAGAGTTTTCTGTGTGTGTGTTATTGATTTTTGATACTGATTTCAACTTCTAAAATAATGTAAACATTCTTTTTACGTACTTAGAGAGATTGGTCGTTTGGATTCTAAGGAGATCAGCAATAATTCGTCCGGTACGAAAGCATACGCTACTTTTCTAGTTGATCTTTCTGCCAAGATACCACAAGCGGTCTTCCAAAATATTAGCGTATTGATGCCCTGCTTGGAGATGGACGTAAGTATGAACAAGTTCTGTATTGTTTAACTCAATAACCCACAACTCATCTCTGAGAAGTTTTTTTAAGTGACATTACATATACATTATTATACATAAATAGATGTCTTTTATTGGCAATATGTCTTAATCCTTTAATATTTAAACTGGCTAGATCTAGCCTCTCACACCAACCCTGCAATGTCATTCTGAAGTTACATCATCAATATCTCAGAGTTGCAAAATGATGCATGATTGCTTCAGAGCAATGTGAATAAATGAAAAAGCATTACATTTGACAAATCTGAATGCTAAAGAGTTAAGCAAATGCCTGCTTACTGTAAATAAATGTCTTTTATTACCACTTGCCTTAATTTTTCCCTGAAATATTTCAAAATCCAGAGGTTTGTTCTCTGAATATTATTGTATTTGGTAATGTGGTTATTATTAGGTCCAGCTTCTGATATTCTGATAACTTAGTCTTGGTGTTTAGTCTTAAGATAGGCACTCTGTCTTTTAGTGTAGTCTGAAGATAACTTTATCTCTGTACTTCCACCAGTCTCAGAAGCTTTGTAAAAGAGTCATGGTTGCTACTCTACTGACTCATACATGCATGCATGGTAGACCCAGGAAGATGTGGGACACACATGGTGAAGTATGATTTTTGGTTGCTGAGTCTCACGGAGGTGATGACAAGGACCAAGACCTTTGGCCATTTGCTGTGCTTGAGAAGATATGTCAAGCTAAGTGAAATCATAGTCCTGGCCAGAACCAGTGACAAGTAAATGACACCCAGTACACTCTGTGAAGTGGTTGACATTAGGAAGGGCATCCAGCCATAGAAACCAAGATAAAACAGACTGGAGCCTGGTGCAGCTCTCTGGCATGCCAGCTCCAATCAAGCCATTTTCTCCATGCTAGTATGGAAAATGGATGCTATTCATCACAATATATTTCAACGATGTGGAAATTTTAGTCATCAAAGTAAATACCATTACAATCAACATATTTGAAGTTGAAAAGCAAAATTGCTCGAATATCGCATTTTGACAATTCCGTTTCAGATGATTGTAACAATGGTGAAAAAAAATATCAATGTGAATTTATTGATGCATTTGAACAACTCTATTTCTGTATTATCAGATAATTGCACAAAAATGTGCAAAATAGTTCAAAACACTGCAAAAATCCAATACAAATTCATGGTTCAAAACGTTGCTTTTTACTCAACCTGATAGATGATGATGATGATGACAATTATGAGGAGAAAACAGGAGGGGGCTTGGTACAGTGGTTAAGGTGTTGCACTCACAGTCACACAAGATTGTGATTTCAATTCACAGACACTTCATTTCATGTTGCTCAGTTCTAATCCACTCCACTCAGCTGTAAATGTGTAACACTACGACAGACTGGCATTCCATTCTGGGATAATGTTGGCCTGCTTGTCCAGACAGCAGTTTTGCATCATTTGAAAGCTACAACAATGCAAGGAAGCACATTGTGACCAGTGGTGTATAACAACATGTGAAGGCACCTGGCTTAGTGGTTAGAGTATTCAGCTTATGATTATAAGGCTATAAGTTTGATTCCCAGTGGTACACTGTCATGTAAGGGCCAGCCTTATCTCATTCTGTGTTACACTGAATCCCCCTGAGAACTATGCTAAGGATGTGTGTGTTTGTGGGATGCTCAACCACTTATACTTCAATTTCATGACCAAGCTGTTCTGTTGATTAGATCAACTGAACATTTGTCTTCGTAACCAATAGAGTGCCGGTATAACAATATCCATTCTTGATACATTAATAATATATTTATTTAATAATAATTTATTTATTTATTAATAATATATTTATTATATTAATTTGTAATATTATATATTACAGAGATATACTTGCATAGCAAGTGACTTGATCTGAGATCGTGTGCAGCATGGAAGGTGTTTATAAGCCATTTAAAAACACACAAAAACTGTTAGATTCACTTCAGCATCTAAATTTAATTTGTCAAAATATTTTCGTTGCTTCGAAACTGCAACCTGTTCACTGACAAAATTCTGCGATGCATCTTTGACAAATTAAATATAAGTGTTGAAGTGAATCTAACATTTTTTATGTGTTTTTAAGTGGCTTGTAAATACCTTCCACACTGCAATTGTGTGTGTGTGTGTGTGTGTGTGTATATCAAAATAAGCAACAAGAATAACTTCAGTAATTTCGACAGAGCATAGTACCTTGAGAGAAATGTTGTACCTAAGAAGCATCAGTTGTGGTGTGCAAGAAAGACGATTGTGCTGGTATGGTCATGTGGTGAGAATGGATGAAGATAGGTGTGTGAAAAAGTGCCAATCCCTGGCAGTTGAGGGAACCCGTGGAAGAGGTAGACCCAGGAAAACCTGGGACGAGGTGGTTAAAGCACGACCTTCGAACTTTAGGCCTCACTGAGGAAATGACCAGCGACCGAGACCTTTGGAAATATGCTGTATGTGAGAAGACCAGGCAGGACAAGTGAGCCCAGCCCACTTATGCATGCCTTTCCTCCTTTGGACACACAAAGACCTGTTGAGGCAAGCGAAGTCGATATCGAACCTCATCCGATGACAGGCACTCATGCCAACCCCCTTTGCTTGTGAAGACCTGTTGGGGCAAGTGAAATCGGAATCGAAATTGAACCAATCTTATGACTAGCACCCGGCAGATGCCAGGACCCCTAGACTGGTGGTACGTAAAAAGCACTATCTGAATTGTGGCCGATGCCAGCGCCGTCTCGACTGGCTTCCGTGCCGGTGGCACGTAAAATGCACCAATACAACCGTGGCCGTTGCCAGCCTCGCCTGGCACCTGTGCGGGTGGCACGTAAAAAGCACCATCCAAAGCCAGTGCCGCCTCGACTGGCTTCCGTGCCGGTGGTACGTAAAATGCACCAATCCAACCGTGGCCGTTGCCAGCCTCGCCTGGCACCTGTGCGGGTGGCACGTAAAAAGCACCCACTACACTCACAGAGTGGTTGGCGTTAGGAAGGGCATCCAGCTGTAGAAACATTGCCAGATAAGACTGGAGCCTGGTGCAGCCTTCTGGTTTCCCAGATCCCCGGTCAAACCATCCAACCCATGCTAGCATGGAGAACGGACATTAAACGATGATGATGATGTTTCACGCTACATCATTTTATTAAATGTTGTATTATAACAGTTTTAAAATGTTGAACAATCATCAGCCATTGATGATTGCTCAACATTTTAAAACTGTTGTAATACTTACAACATTTAATAAAATGATGTAGCGCGAAACGATTGTACCAAATTACTGAAGTTATTCTTGTTGCTTATTTTGATTATAATCACCCCTATATATATATATATATATATATATATATATAAAATAGTAAATTTGTGGTTTTGTAAGAAGTAATTATTATTGAATGATTCTTTATTTATTTTTTGTTTTTGTTGTCATTTCTAGTCTAGCATAATGAGAAACTGTATTCTTTGTGTTATCAAAGAGATTATTGTAAATGTGCTGAGTTCAGAGAATTTGGAAGCTTCTTTGAAAAAAACCAAGGACCAATTCTTCACTATTCTCAAGGTAAGGTATCCCATTCATGTTAACCACACTTTTACTGTGTATTGTCTGCTGTGGTGCTGTCATGGCTGTGTGGTTAAGTTTGTAACCACATAGTCTTGGGTTCGGTCCCACTGTGCAGCACCTTGAGCAAGTGTCTTCCACTTAAGCTCCAGCCCAATCAATGATTTGTATGTAAGTTATTTTATTAAATTCTTTGTTATATTTAAAATAATTGAAAGAAACACAGAGCATCTCAAAATAAATACAGTAATGAAAGGGTTAAAGAAAATGCCTTTTTTTTTGTTTTCTCTGTGTGTGTCTGTGACTTTCTGAGACAGCTGAGAAAGTTGGATGCTAGTTGTGCTATTGTTGTTTCATCCCAGGGCCACCCTGGTTGAGTAGACCTATCAAAGGCATTCAAGTTGTGACCATCTGGTCTTTTTCTACATAATTCATCTCAGATGCCCTTCGTGTGTGTGTGTATTTCCACTTGGGTTTATGTGTGACCATGTAGGTGGTATTGATCTTGGTTTAAGTCTATGTGTGGGTTTGTATGTATGTGCATACAGGAGTAGCTGTGTGGTAAGTAGCTTGTTTACCAACCACATGGTTCCGGGTTCAGTCCCACTGCGTGGCACCTTGGGCAAGTATCTTCTACTATAGCCTCGGGCCAACCAAAGCCTTGTGAGTGGATTTGGTAGACGGAAACTGAAAAGAAGCCCGTCGTATATATGTATATATATATAAGTTTGTGTGTCTGTGTTTGTCCCCCTAGCATTGCTTGACAACCGATGCTGGTGTGTTTATGTGCCCGTTACTTAGCGGTTCGGCAAAATAGAATAAGTACTGGGCTTACAAAAGAATAAGTCCCGGGGTCAAGTTGCTCGATTAAAGGCGGTGCTCCAGCATGGCCACAGTCAAATGACTGAAACAAGTAAGACTAAAGGAATATCATCATCATCGTTTAACGTCCGCTTTCCATGCTAGCATGGGTTGGACAGTTCAACTGGGGTCTGGGAAGCCAGAAGGCTGTACCAGGCCCTGTCTGATCTGGCAGTGTTTCTACAGCTGGATGCCCTTCCTAACGCCAACCACTCCGTGAGTGTAGTGGGTGCTTTTTACCTGCCACTGACACAGGTGCCAGACGAGGCTGGCAGACAGCCACAATCGGATGGTGCTTTTTACGTGCCACGGGCACGGAGGCCAGTCGGGGCAGCGCTGGCAACGGCCATGTTCGGATGGTTCTCTTACGTGCCACCGGCACTGGTATCACAGCTGCAATTTCCATTGATGTTGATGTGTATGTGTGTATATATATATGTATCATCGTTTAATGATGATGATATATTGAATCATCTGCATAAGTCACACATACCCAGCTATATATATATATAAAGTTAATCCAAACAAGAAAGCATAAAAGAACATGCAAGGACTTGGAACAAATATAGTATTATTGGACGCTCAGGAAAGAAGGAGGGTTTAACGTTTCGAGCAGAGCTCTTCGTCGGAAATATAGGAGAAGGAAAGATCCAGAGAAGGGAAAAAATCGCCAACGGTACACACGCGGTCACATTTTGAATGTATATATATATGTGTGTGTGTGTCTGTGACTCTGAGTATGGCAGTATGACAAATATATGCAGTGTGATTATGGGGTGTAACATGTATGTGTATAGGTAAATTTAAATGTGTGTGCACACATAACACTCAATCATTTTACAATTGCAGAGGAGTAAATGCTTAACAACCCATGACTTCAAAACTTCCAACTAAACCATCAACATTTGTTTATTTCTAGGACCATGTCCACGATGTGCATGCTTTCGTAAGAAGTAAAGTTTTACAGATTTGGCTTGAGATTGTCCAACAGCAGGTCAGTTATTGTTTTTGTTTCCACCCTAATTATTTGTTTTCTCGTATTGGAGTCTGCATTCACAGGGTTGTGTATATGAATGTATGTATATAATCTATTTGTATATGTATATATGTATTTTTTATTCGTGGCACGTAAAAAGCACCCACTACACTCACGGAGTGGTTGGCGTTAGGAAGGGCATCCAGCTGTAGAAACATTGCCAGATTAGACTGGAGCCTGGTGCAGCCTTCTGGCTTCCGAGAACCCCGGTCGAACCGTCCAACCCTTGCTAGCATGGAGAACGGACGTTAAACGACGATGATGAATATCTATATAATGTGAAGGCATTTGGCTCAGATGTTAGGGTATTCAACTTAAGATCTTACAATTGTGAGTTCGATTCCCGGCCATGTGTTGTGTCCTTGAGCAAGACACTTTATTTCATGTTGCTCCAGATCCACTCAGCTGGCAAAAATTAATTGTACCAGTAATTCAGAAAGGGCCTGCCTTGTCACATTCTGTGTCGCACTGAATCGCTCTGAGAACTATGTTAAGAGTACACATGTCTATAGAGTGGCCAACCAGTTGCACATTAATTTCACAAGCAGGCTATTCTGTTGGTCCGGTCAACTGGAACCCTTGTCACCATAACTGACGGCAAACCAGTCATTTGTATCATAGGTGCAGGTGTGGCTGTGTGGTTAAGAAGTTTCTTCACTTCATGGTCAGTCTCCATGTGTAGCATCTCGGAGGCAAGTGTCTTCTACTATATCCCTCAGCTGACCACAGCCTTATGAATAGATTTGGTGTCTGTGAATGAGTGTGACTGTCATACAAGCAGTGTCACTCGTTTGCAGTGTTGTGTGAGAACATGCTTGGCCATGGGGGAAATATCACCATCCCTGGCAGAGTGAACTCGATGATGATGATATTCCTGAAAATGTGGCTCAGTCATACCCAAAGACTCAGTCTTCAGTGATGTGACTATGCTGATTATAAAAACTATACATATAATAGAAGATAAACCTAGCCTGAATAGGAAACTGGAATGGAACACTTGCACACACCACGGCATATGACAGAAGAAGATCCCCATAAACTGGTAACACTATAAACAAAACTAAAAACATAATAATAAAATACACAAATAAATAATCAAATGGAAGTAAATAACTATATACATTAAAAGTAATAATAATTAGGTGTAAACATATGAACAAAATAAAAATACACAAAAACAAAAACAAATTACACGAACGTATATAAACAGAAGATACAAATATTACATGCACTCCCCCCCACACACTAACTAAACATAGACACACATAGAGGTATACGCATGCGCAAATGAAGACATACAATAAGAATACAAAATACAAAATGGCTGACCGTTAAGTAAGGAGAGACACAAATAAGAAAGAAGAAAGCAAAGGACCACTGATGAGGTCACAGAAATGTGACGAAAGAACTCTGGCTGAAATAAGATTAAGATTAATGTAAAAAATAAATAACGCTGAAGCAAAGTAACACCAAATACATAGTGCGTGTGTTTTTATTGGCTAAACTGGCAAAATGACCATTTCTAAATACAACAATATTCTGTGATAGTTGTCTCAAAATTCTAATAACTTTTCCTGGTTCTGGTAAACTGTAACTACGTGCAACTATGTTCAACTATGGCTGCATAATTAAGTAGTTTGTTTTATAACTGCGTAGTTTTAGTTTCAGTCTCGCTGTGTGGAACTTTATGCAGGTGTCTTCTGTTGTGCCAGGTTGACCAAAGCTCTGTGAGTGAATTTGGTGGATGGAAACTGAAAAGAAGCTTATTGTAGTTATGTGTGTGCCCTTAGCTTGAAGTTGAATTGCATGCTAATTATAAACATATGTCCCTGGTTTGCAAGAAGAGTTGTTTGTTTGCAATCTTCCATAAAAACCTGGGAGAAAGTATTACATTGCTTGGAAATGGGTGTCATTAAGCAAGAGCATCCAGCTGTAAAAGGTCTGCTTCAACGTATTACCTCCGACCCATGCGAACATGAAATAGGAGATGTTAAAACGATGATTTATGGAAAATGTATCGTTTTGTTTACTGTTATTTTATTTGATATAGTTTATTTCATGTTTCTATTTTGGAAGAAATATAAAACCAAACTAACCTTTCTTTTTCAGTGTTTACCATTATCTCATCAAGAAGAACTCACAGGTCTTGTAGTGGGTCGTTTGAATGATAAAGCAGCTAATGTCCGGCGCTATTCCATTCAGCTTTTGACTGCTTTGCTCCAGATGAATCCCTTTGCACATAAGGTTTGTGTTTGTCAGGTCCCTACTTTATCATTAAAATAGGGTTCTTCCATTTTAGTTGCTTTTTGTTCAAGTTTTACTGTTTGTTAACTGATGAAGGAATGTAATTAAGAAATGGAAAATATTGCATTGATTAATTAATTTGGATGAAGGAGCAAGGAGAAAAAACTTCCTTCCTTAGGCCTATAAGAGCTGGCAGATATCTGACTTCCAGTAGAGACAGAGTATATTGATTGCATCAGTGATCAGACTAGATGAACTTTTTGGGATATT
The DNA here is from genome assembly GCF_006345805.1 of Octopus sinensis. Lineage (NCBI taxonomy): Eukaryota > Metazoa > Mollusca > Cephalopoda > Octopoda > Octopodidae > Octopus > Octopus sinensis. The sequence goes on from NC_043022.1 coordinate 10,501,777, forward strand.
ATAGCATAAGATATGGTTTAGAACTAGACCCTCCACCACCACCACCATACACATTTTTTTTATATATTACTTTTTACTTGCTGAGCCTGAAGGTAGGAACATTTTCCATGATGAGGATGATTTTTGCAGGTCTTTCAAGACTAAGCAACTCCAAAATAGTAAACACCAGTTGCAGTAAATTCTAGCATTATTGTCTGCCAGGTGCAGGTATGGCTCTATGGTGAGAACATCACTTCTCAATTACATGGTTTAAGATTCAGTCCCATTGCATGGCACCTGTGGCAAGTGTCTTCTGCTAGCCCTGGGTTGACCAAAGTCTTGTAAGTGGATTTGGTAGACAGAACCCTTTGAGAAGACTGTCGTGTATATGTATGTATGTATGTGTTTCTTTATTACCCACAAGGGGCTAAACACAGTGGGGACAGACAAAGGGATAAGTCGATTACATTGACCCCAGTGCATAGCTGGTACTTAATTTATCGACCCCTAAAGGATGAAAGGCAAAGTCAACCTCGGCAGAATTTGAACTCAGAACATAACGGCTACGCATTTCGCCCGGCGTGCTAACAGTTCTGCCAGCTCACCGCCTTATGTATGTATGTATGTATGATCAGACGGACTCCAAAGGGGCTGGCATTGATCTTTATCGTCAAGATTTAGGTTAATTAGTAACATCAATGAAAAGTACAGTAAACTTGTATGGAATAGAAAAGTTTTGGACAGTCTTTCTTTAGGGAAAAGGTTGAGAGGAGAGAAATTATTGAGACAGTAGAGCTGTGCATCCTCCAAATTAAAAAGAATTAGCAGCAAGTGATTTGGAACATGGGATTAAATGCTGTTCATACATGATCAAGATGTGGTTGGAGAAACAGTGTGAGAAGGTAGAAGGAAAGAAGAATATAATGAGGGGGAGAAGCAGGCAAAGTACCTTTGCCTCACTCGCAACTTTGCCTGCTTCTCCATTGAAAATCTACCTCTAGAAAAGTCTGGCCTGTGCAAGCATGGAAAAATAGACGTTAAAATGATGAAGATATACTTGTGCCATTCACCTAAGCATTCTGGTTCTTCTACTGTTATTGCTCTCTCTCTCTCTCTCTCTCTCCCCCCATCTGCCCTTTTGCCTTCTTGATTGTGTAGTGATGCTACTGTGCAAGTTTCATCGTGCATGCGCAGAATTGGATTACTTCTGGTAGGCCGCCGGAAGTTCCCTCATGCGCATGCGCAGGAACTGCAACCTGAAAGCGTCCCCGTTAAAATCGGTCTTTTTAGAAGAGCAGCCCTAACAAGTTCTCTCTTCGAAACAGGAATGAACACCGTATCTTCTTGGCTTACCCGAGTGAACATTTGTGTACAGTCCTGTGGATTTGGCTGCCGGTTTGCCCTTAAGAAATATATATGTATATATTTTACCTGTGAAATCGAAGAATAAACTACTATTTATTGTTATTGAAGACAGACGGATTTTGGTTCCTTTTCTTCAACTTGTATGTGACAAGATAAGACCAGACACCCCTTCCAGTGTTCCTGAACTCTCATCTTGTTACAATTGTGTTGTCTTGAGTACGCAAGCACATCATAAAGTAGTGAGGTCGTTTTTGATCTTATAGAGCAAAAAGACATCTCACAAGTAAAATACCCCGAGTGCCCTTTATAAAGTGATTAGCAACTACAGGCCCATCCTAGCCATAAAAACTACGTGTAATATGAATTGTACAAGTGAAACAGGATTTTCCAAGCCATCTAGGAGGACAATAACTTCTGAGAGTGACATCTTGTCCAGTCCACACCTGCAAGGAAAGCTAATCTTTATATATAAAAGTGAAGTTGTGTGAGTGTCTGTCTCCTACGATTTAGATTCCTAACTACTCCCACATTTTGCGGTGCAGTTTAACCAAAAGCGGGTATCTTATAGTCGTGATTCATATCGAGCCCTTCTGGGTGTTAGCGCACATCTATGATGAGTCTACGATTTAAAAAAAAATTTACCATCATTTTTAATGCATTTTTTTTGCTATTATATAAGGGAAGTAACTCTCTAAAATGCTTATATAGTCATTTCCCGTACAAACCTGAGCAACACCAGGCGATACTGCTAGTGTAGAATAATAATAATGATGATACACCCTTAAAAATGATAAACTCTAAAGCAGCAGATCCCCAAAGACAATCATTTCTAAGACAAGGAGGAATATTGTTAATTCAGTAGTTAAGTAATCGTTTCTTTTATTTCTTTCACTTAAATAACACTCAAAGTAACTTTTTTTTTTTTTTTAAGCTTGATAAAAAAAACTATTTTCTAATCTGGTGATGTGCTACTTGGTTGAGATGAAACAGTAGAACTTATTCTCACTTACAGTCACTATATTTTAAGCTTATTTTATTTATAGCTTCAATATGAAGATCTGATTGAAAGTTACAGACAAGAAAAAGAGAAACTTGATAAAATGTTGGAAGAAAATAGTTCATCTGAAGGTTAGTATACCTTTTTCTATAATAACTATAATTGATAAAAGAAAGATGTTTCTAAAACTAAATTTTGTAGCCAAAAGCATGGGTCAGCAAGAATTAGTTGAGGTACCATCATCATATAAGCAGTATTCTTCGTCTTCTGAGACAACATGTCTGGTTGAAGGGAAATATCAACTTACTTGAAAACATGTGAGGAGTGACAAGAGGAAATGTCTTCAATAAACCTTGACCCTGCAGTCATAATAATAATAATAATAATGAAATTATTGTATACATTGCTCAGGTGCACCACGACTTGTCAGAGTATAAAGTATATGCAGTAATGTACAAATGTCTGGAAAGCGAAAAATGTATGAGTCAGATACATGCTTGCGTGTGTATGGAGGGGAGAAAATCAGGTGTAGTGTTGGTGAATCTCAGAAAGCGTGGAAGTTTTGAAGGATGCAGTGCTCCGACAACTAACAATTGATGCCAGCAGTTTGTTCCATGCTTCAGCAACTCTCAGCGTGAAAAAATGTTTCCTAAAATCATGGGAGCTGTGCTGTTTTCTGACTTTGTAAATATGTCCACGGGTGTTAGACGGGTGGAGTTTGAAAGTTGCTCAGAGTTATTGGGATATTAAAATGATATTAATGTGCCACGTTTCAATCTTCTGCAAGACTCCATTGTACTCACTGCAGTGCAGTTGTTATGAGCTATTATTCAGAATATGTTGCATTGATTTTGTTAACATGTGATCAAAGACTTTGCTGCTGGCCATTACACTGACAGATAGACTGATATGTAGTTGATATTGCTAAATTATATTACATATTCTGATAGGTGGAGGCACATGGCCTAGTGGTTAGAGCAGTGGACTCGTGGTCGAGGGATTGCGGGTTCGAATCTCAGACCGGGTGATGTGTGTGTTTATGAGTGAAAACACCTAAGCTCCACGCGGCTCCGGTAGAAGTTAATGGCGAACTTCTGCTGACTCTTTCGTCACTCTTTCCTCCTGCATCATGCAGCTCACCTGTGACGGACCGGCGTCCCGTCCAGGTGGGGAATCTATACGCCAAGAAACCGGGAAACCGGCCCTTATGAGCCAGGCGTGGCTCAAGAAGGAACAAACAGGTGCAGGCATGGCTGTGTGGTTAAGACGCTCTCTCTGCAACCACCTGGTTTCAGGTTCAGTCCTACTGCACTGCACCTTGGGCAAGTGTCTTCTATTATAGCCCTGGGCTGACTAATGTCTTGTGAGTGAATTTAAAAGACAGAAAATGTGTGGATGCACATCATATATATTATGCTTGCGTTGGTTTGTTTACATCCCCATAACTTAGCAATTTTGACAAAAGAGATGGGCAGAATAAGTAACAGATTTTAAGAATGTAAGTACTCGGGTTTGATTTGTTTGACTAAACTGTGAAAGGCTGTACTGCAGCTTGGCCACAGTCTGATGACTAAATCAAGTAAAAGATAAACTAAATAAACAGCCATTTTTGATAATATTACAGATTCTTAATCAAAATAAATAACTAAAAACCTTTGAACCTTTTTTCTTACCCTCTACCTCTCTTATCTTCAGATCCTGATCTGGTACTTATGAAGGAGAAATGGTCAAGTCATGAAAATGCTATGATGGAAGTCTTTGAGGAACTTTCTTCTGTGTCTCCTGATGACTATGAAGATATAATTGGTGACGATGACACTTCAGACAGGTAAGCCTATAGAAGTGGTAGGAATTTTATTAACCCTTATTGTGCGAGAATCCAGTATGCTCAGTTCCCGAGTGCTTCAGATAGAGGAAGTGAGTTAACACGTTTTTGATTGTGTGGTATTTTCTGGAATTCTCCACATTTCATATGATATAGTATGAATATTTTATTTTTACTGGCCAATAGAAAGCAGTTGCAAGAACTGATTTGCATACGATTAGTGTGTTACATCCCTAACAAACATTTAATCAGTGCGGTGAGGGTTAATGTGTTGTTATCAGATTTTCAGGTGTAGCTGTGTGGTAAGAAGTTTGCTTCCCAACCGCATGGTTCCAGGTTCAGTCCCACTGCATGGCAGCATGGGCAGGTGTCTTCTACTATAACCTCAGGTCTACCAAAGCCTTGTGAGTGGATTTTGCAAACGAACACTGAAAGAAGCCTGCCATGCGTGTGTGTGTGTGTGTGTGTGTGTGTGCGCGTGCGCGTGCATGCGCAAACATACCGTAGTGATTGGTTGTGGAGGTAGATGATAATAAGAGAGTAATGGATGTCAGTAAAAATTGACATAAGGAGGTAGGAGTGATGGTGTGCCGCACAGGAAGTATGGTACTGTAGCAAACTCTAGTGAGCTTCCTCTCTTGTATTATATACATACGAACGTAGCCGGTAGCGGTTAACCTTTAGATGGTGTTTTGGACCCTGTTATGTCTACCACTCCGATTGCTTGGTATTGGTGCAATTTGTCTCCTACTCTATCGCGCGCCAATATGCAACCCAACCAATCGCAGCCTTCAAATAAGTCACATGAGACAGTCTGTTCCAAGCAAGAATTTGAGCCTACCACCAACTATAAAAGCTCACCTCTTTCTAGTCTCAATGTCAGTTAGTTCCAGACTTTCTAAGGTCTAACCACTGACCACATTGCAGCAACCTCCATCTTTATTGCCACCATGATGTCTCTCACCAACATCAACAACATCTACACAGCACCAACACACTGCATTGGTTCTAACACATCGCTGTTCGTAAGCTTCTCACCAGGGTTAACAGCTAACATACAGCACACTCTGATGTATGTAGATATATGAACAAGTGTACATCAAACACTTCCATTCAGCTTGTATATATATATATATACACGTGTGACCACAATAAATGTCTCAAAAGTTATCACGTACTATACCAGATACCAACATATCTGATAAGAACTGCTTAGAAGAGTGAGGGCTGTAGAAAGATATGGTGAGAATTAATATAATATCTTATTACTTGTGTGACATGGTGAAGGGAATAGGCATATACACATGTTTGCCTGTTTAGCTTGGTCAGAAGGACATTGGACTTTTATGTGTTACTTCACAAATAATTTGAGTCACAGATTCCAATTCTTCTGCAGGCACACATATGCTTTTTAGGTACTGTCTGTATCATTTAAAAGCATGTGTTTTCAGGGTTAGCCCCACTGTGTGGAACTTTGGATAAATGTCGAATTTTTTCTAGCGGTATCATATGAAATTGTGACCCTAGTATCGATCTATTGCATTTCAATCTGTTTTAGGGTTAGGAGTGGGGGGAAGGGTATTTTTTTCTTCACAAATGTAAATAAACCCAATCTGTTTCTTAAACGAGGGACATATTCATCCCCATATGTCCGTTTTCCGTGCTAGCACGGGTTGGACGGTTCAACCGGGGTCTGGGAAGCCAGGAGGCTGCACCAGGCTCCGGTCTGATCTGGCAGTGTTTTTACAGCTGGATGCCCTTCTTAACGCCAACCACTCCGCGAGTGTAGTGGGTGCTTTTTACATGCCACTGGCACAGGTGCCAGGGGAGTCTGGCAATGGCCACGATAGGTTGGTGCTTTTAACGTGCCACCGGCACAGAAGCCAGTCAAGGTGGCGCTGGCATCAGTCACGTTCGGATGGTGCTTTTGACGTGCCACCGGCACGGAAGCCAGTCTGTATTGTAAATATAAACACAGTTTTTTATATAATTTCTTTTGCAACTGTATGTCTGCTATAACTTTATATGTCCATTTCTTACAGAATTATGAATACAATCGTTTCAACTATTGACGAGAAAGATTACAACAAGAGTCGTTTGTACTTGCTGGCTGCCAATACCATCTGGCCTGATGTGTTTGTGTTGGATTTGCCTCAGTCCGATGAGTATGTATTTTTTATTTCATATGTAAAGTCCCTCTAACTTTTAAGTTACCTCAAGTCCTTCTATGGCCTGCATAAGCACATCTTTTATCATCATCATCATCATTTAATGTCTGTTGTCCATGTTGGCATGGGTTGGACGGTTTGACCGGGGCTGGTAAGCCGGAAGGCTGTAATGGGTGCTTTTACATGCCATTTGCGTGACACCAGGGTGCATCTACATGCCACTGGCACGGGTGCCAATTTGTGTGGCACCAGTATCTGCCACGACTGCGATTTTGCACAGCTTGATGGGTCCTCTTCTCAAGCACAGCATATTGTGAAAAGGTCTTGGTCATTGCCTCCATGAGGCCCAACACTTGGAGGGAACTCAACCACCTCACCTCCATGAGGCATAATGCTCAAAAAGACTGCTGCAACTTTGCTGCCGTCAGGCCTACCGCTCGAAAGGAACTCGGCCACTCGGCTCCGTCAGGTCCAACAATCAAAAGGAACTCAACCACCTCGCCTCCTTGAGGCCTAACACTCAAAAAGAACTCAACCACTTAGCCCCTATGAGGCTCAGCACTCATTTCAAAGTACAAATTTTCTTGTCGAGTACAAAGCCTGAAATGTGGCATAGGAGGCTATTCCATTACACCAACCCCAGCATTTAACTGGTACTTATTTTATCCATCCTGAAAGTATAACAAAGTCAACCATGGTGGAATTTGAACTCAGAACATAATGAACTGGGCGAAATTCTACTGAACATTTTGTCCAATGTGCTAATGACTCAACCAGCTTGCCATCTTTTGCTGTGCTTATACTGAGATTCTATTTAATCAGTTCTTTTGTTCTGTCACCAAAATAGATTCTATGTGAATTAAGTACTAGTGGCACTATGACCTGGCAACGCCAGGTCATGGTACTAGTGCATGCATATACAGCTGCATGCATGCACACATACGTGCAAGTACAGTCCAAATCTCCGACCAATCACATACAGCTAGCTGGCATTCAATTGGCGTATCAAGTTTTGGGCATTTTGATTGGGTTTTGGATAGAAAATTCACAAAAAAGTCACTTCTATTGATTTTTTTAATCACTTTGCGGGGTGACTGGGGAAATGTAAAGATGTGCACGACAACCCTTGGACGGTTTTCAGTGACCATAGAAAGTGCGAGCCCTCTAACTGAAAAATTGTGGATTTGTACAAAGGACACACACACACACACAGACATTTTGCATCTGATCGTGGCCGTTGCCAGCCTGGCCTGGCCTCCGTGCCGGTGGCATGTAAAAAGCACCATCCGACCGTGGCCGTTTGCCAGCCTCATCTGGCACATAAAAAGCACCCACTACACTCATGGAGTGGTTGGCGTTAGGAAGGGCATCCAGCCGTAGAAACATTGCCAGATCAGACTGGGCCTGGTGCAGCCTTCTGGCTTCCCAGACCCCAGTTGTACCGTCCAACCCATGCCAGCATGGAAAGCGGACGCTAAACAATGATGATGATGATGATGATAAATAGAGATAAACTGATAAGTAATAAAGTAATATGGGAAGAGCTGTGGGCTCAGCAAGCTGTAATATAGACAACCTGTCTGTTAGAGCAATGACTGAATTATTGATACAAAGCAGAAGGACTTCTTTAGTCTTGTCACAGGCAATCTCCCCTGTGACAATCACATGATAAAATACTCTGATCCATATTGTAAATTGGTTGGTGATAGGAAGGAGAACCAACTGTAAACCCATGGCAAAACTACAAAGTCATCATCATCATCATTTGAAATCCTATTTCTTTATTACCCACAAGGGGCTAAATATAGAGGGGACAAACAAGGACAGACAATGGGATTAAGTCGATTATATCGACCCCAGTGTGTAACTGGTACTTATTTAATCGACCTCGAAAGGATGAAAGGCAAAGTCGACCTTGGTGGAATTTGAACTCAGAACGTCAAGGCAGACGAAATACCTTTTTTTTTTTTACAACCCACAAGGGGCTAAACATAGAGGGGACAAACAAGGACAGACAATGGGATTAAGTCGATTATATCGACCCCAGTGTGTAACTGGTATTTATTTAATCGACCTCGAAAGGATGAAAGGCTAAGTCGACCTTGGCGGAATTTGAACTCAGAACGTAGCAGCAGACAAAACACTGCTAAGCATTTCGCCCGGCGTGCTTACGATTCTGCCAGCATCCATTTTCCGTGGATGGTTTGACAGGAACTAGCAAGGCCAAGGACTGCTCCAGGTTCCATGGTCTATTTTGGCTTGGTTTCTGCAGCTGGAAGCCCTTCCTCATGCCAGCCACTTTACAGTATGTACTGGGTGCTTTTTATGTGGTACCACCTCCTCCATGGGTACAAATATTGGCTGTTTTGTTTCTTTTGGTATGATGAGATGCTTTAAAACCCATCCATGCCAGTATCATAAAAATGCATGTAAAATGGGGATAATGAACGATTTCTTATATTGGTATAGGGCTAAAGAAATGATGTACCAGAGTGGAGGATATAATTTGTTTCAATCGACTCTATCATCTCAGTGACTGATTCTTGCTTTGTTAAATCCTGTGGAAGGATAGGTCACTTTGAGTGAGTGTATTCTACTGTGGTCTGAATTTGACCCAATACCTTAGTGGAATTTGGTCGGTGGAAACTATGTGTAAGGCCTGTCATATATGTATTTATGCCTTTCACCATTGTACATCATCATCATCATTTAATGTACACTTTTCGGTTTGAACGGCAGTTTTTTCTAGCGGTATCATATGAAATTGTGACCCTAGTATCGATCTATTGCATTTCAATCTGTTTTAGGGTTAGGGATGGGGGGGAAGGGTATCTTTTTTTCTTCAGAAATGTAAATAAACCCAATCTGTTTCTTAAATGAGGGATATATTCATACAGCACAGAATGTTTTTTACCTCATTGGACGTCATTGATTGGTTGAAATTGCAGAAATTGAAGAAAAAAATAACAAATATCTTACAAACTATAGAATTTTCTCAATAAAGCCAAGAGAAAAAGATGTTTTATAAACACATTCTACCAGAATACGAAGTTTAAAAGTGTTTAGTTACGTGGAAGTTATGTTAAAAGCTGCCGTTCAAACCGAAAAGATCCCACTTTCCTTACTGGTATGGGTTTAATAGTTGGACAGGAGCCGTTGAGCCAGAAGACTGCACTGCACTCCAGTGTTCGCTTTAACATAGTTTCTATGTTTGGTTGCTCCTGCCTGGTGCCAACCACTTTACAAAGTGTACTGGGTACTTGTTACACGACACTGGCACTAGTCAAATCACCAATTAACTCACAAGACAAGACTCCTAAACTGAGGAGGAGTATTTTATTGAGGAAGGAGACTTTACGTCAAGTGATAGAGGGACAGGAACAGGTACTTTACTGTAGATGAAGTAAATGTCATCAGTAGGCGTAGGAGTGGCTGTGTGGTAAGTAGCTTGCTTACAAACCACATGATTCCAGGTTCAGTCCCACTGCATGGCACCTTAGGCAAGTGTCCTCTACTATAGTCTCGGGCCAACCAAAGCCTTGTGAGTGGGTTTGGTGGACGGAAACTGAAAGAAGCCTGTTGTATATATGTATAATATATATGTATGTGTGTGTCTGTGCTTGTACCCGCCAACATCGCTTAACAACCGATGCTGGTGTGTTTACGTCCCCGTAACTTAGCGGTTTAGCAAAAGAGACCGATAGAATAAGTACTAGGCTTACAAAGAATAAGTCCTGGGGTCGATTTGCTCGACTAAAGGTGGTGCTCCAGCATGGTCACAGTCAAATGACTGAAACAAGTAAAAGTGTAAAAGAAATGCTTTTCAAATGAAGTGCTTTGTGATATTTGTGGAGGCACAATGGCCCAGTGGTTAGGGCAGCGGACTCGCGATCATAGGATCGCGGTTTCGATTCCCAGACCGGGCATTGTGAGTGTTTATTGAGCGAAAACACTGAAAGCTCCACGAGGCTCCGGCAGGGATGGTGGTGATCCCTGCTGTACTCTTTCACCACAACTTTCACTCACTCTTACTTCCTGTTTCTGTTGTACCTGTATTTCAAAGGGCCGGCCTTGTCACTCTCTCTATGTCACGCTGAATATCCCCGAGTACTACGTTAAGGGTACACGTGTCTGTGGAGTGCTCAGCCACTTACACGTTAATTTCACGAGCAGGCTGTTCGGTTGATCGGATCAACCGGAACCCTCGTCGTCATAACTGACGGAGTGCTTCCATTTGTGATATTTGTTCTCCATTGACTTCAGACACTCCCTTACCTGAATTATGTCTAACCAGTGAGTGGTTTGTTAGAAACTTGCAACCAACAACATCATTGTTCATCAATTGCAATATAAAATATATAAATAACCAGTAACAGAGATTGAGTCCTTTATTTTGAAATGCATGAAAGTTGTTTTTATATTGAACTAGCAGTATCGCCCGGGTTTGTAAGGGAAATAACTATATAAGCATTTTTAGAGAGTTATAGCCAAAAAATAGCAAAAAATGCATTAAAAATGGAAAAAATCTGATGGTAAATTTTTTTTTAAATCGTTGACTCATCGTAGACATTTTTAGAGAGTTGCTTCCCTTATATAATAGCGAAAAAATGCATTAAAATGGAAAAAAAACGATGGTAAATTTTTTTTTAAATCGTAGACTCATGTAGACGCTTCTTAGCCATTTCTGTTTTGGTGTCTTCAAGCCATGAAGTCGTTGTTCTAAAAGAACACTGGTCTCCTTGACAACGCATTACGACGTTGATTTCCTTACACTCCCTTCCCCACAGGTGCAGGTGTGAGCGTGGACGCCAACTCCGCCGCCATCGACACACGAAAAATTATGCATTAAAATGGAATAAAAATGATGTTAAATTATTTTTAAATCGTAGACTCATCGTAGACGCGCGCTAATATTCAGACGGGCTCGATATGAATCACGACTATAAGCTACCCGAATTTGGTTAAACTGCACCGCAAAATGTGGGAGTAGTTAGGAATCTAAATCGAAGGGGACAGACACTCACACAACTACAGTTTTATATATATAGATATACATAGCGCAGTAGTGGTGAGATGTGACAGCAAAGAAAAGCATGCAATTAGACTCGGAAAGTTCGTGAGGAACCCATTGACCCAATTTGCTGACTTTTCCAATAGCACACAGGTCTCAATGAATGGTTGAATGACCAAATCCAAGCTTCTCTGCTAGTTCCTCAACAGTTACGATGAGATTTTGTTCCACCAGGGTTTTCAGGATGTCCTTGTCGAGTTCTACAGATCTTTCAGGATGAGGCTCGTCTTCTAGGCTGTAGTTTATGGCTCGGGATTTCTGGAACCACCATTGACACTGCCTTACGCTTATTGTCCAATCCCCATATACTGCATTAATATTTCTTGTACTTTGCACACATTTATATTCTGTTATTCTTTTATATGTTTCAGCCTTGAGGTTGTGGCCATGCTGGATCATGTGTGTGTGTGTGTGTGTGTGTGTGTGTGTGTCTATCTGTGTGTCTGTCTGTATGTATATATGTATATGTATGTGTGTGAACAATAATATTTTCAACAGATGTGTTGCAAATGTATCTGATTGTTCTCAAGCTTCAATACTGTGTGTGTGTATGTGTGTGTGTGTGTATGTATGTATATGTATGTATGTATGTATGTATGTGTGTATGTGTGTGTGTATGTATGTATGTATGAGTGTATGTTTACTTTATTACTAACACAAGCCACTACGGTTATTTAATGTAAAGTCTTCCTCAAATCACTCTCTCTCTCGCTATTTACTCTCTTCCAAGAACATTTTCACTCACTCTTAGCTCTTAGCTTCCCATACATTTTACTCATGTATCTATCAGCGTCATAGACAGAATACTTTCAGTTTAGTCTTCCTCAAATCACTGTGTCGCTATTTACTTTCATTTTATTCATTGCACACTGTGTGTGTGCGTTTGCGTGTGGTGTAAACCAGACTAAGAAAAGCATTTGACACACACACCAGAATGTGAGTTTTCTGTAAATTTTGCTTAATTGGAGTTTAAATTTTAAAAACTGGACCTGGCATGACGCGATGCATTCTACTCTTAAAAATACTAGGTAAATTGTAATTGAAGAAATCCTATATTGTAGATTTGTATAACTCCCAAAGGGAGGCAGATAAAATCTGCCTTTTATAATAAGAGATATCAACTAAGTGGTTTTCTTTTTTATTATCGTCTTTTCATTTAATATTTTGCAGTTCAAAAGAAACTAAAGATGAAAGTGATGTTCCTGTGGAAGTTGTTGTAAAAGGATTGAAAGATGTCTATTTAGGTGAGGAATCATCATCATCATCATCATCATCATCGTTTAGCGTCTGCTTTCCATGCTAGCATGGGTTGGACGGTTCAACTGGGGTCTGGGAAGCCAGAAGGCTGCACCAGGCCCAGTCTGATCTGGCAATGTTTCTATGGCTGGATGCCCTTCCTAACGCCAACCACTCCGTGAGTGTTGTGGGTGCTTTTTACGTGCCAGACGAGGCTGGCAAACGGCCACGATTGGATGGTGCTTTTTACGTGCCACTGGCACAAATCTGTGAAGGATTTATATTTATATAGAATTAATTCTATTGTTGACTTAAAGATTCCCTTTGGTCATAAAGGACCATAGGATTGCCCCTAGAAAGTTCTCTTCCAAGGTACAGGTCCAAGCAAGGTTGTTTATGGAAGACCAGCAGTCACCCATGTATACCAGTCTCCCCTGTACATGCCACTGATGTTGTCCAACGGAAAGGTAAAGGCTGATACAGCTTGGCATCAGTGATGTCACTACTCATTTCTACAGCTGACTGAACTGCAGCAGCATGAAATAAAGTGTCTTGCTCAAGAACATGTAAGGGCCGTGCAATGTGAGGTGACGAGAATGGCTCTTTTGTACCACATCACACTGCCCTTACAATAAAGCAAAATTGAATGGAACAAATAAATGCCAGAAAGAGACACAACCGCAAAGAATGATTAAGAGAGCATTTATTGATATGTTAACATATATATGTGCTTGATATATACAGAATAATAGACAGGTCTTTATATTTAAACATATAAAGGGGTGCTGATAATTTCCTGATTTGAGTAAAAGAAAATACAGGAGGATCAGTTAATTATGATTTTATTGAACATATTCCCTTCTCAGATTCATACACTTACTGCAGCAGTCCTTCAGTTTTTCTAAGCCCTGTAAAAGAACTTGGAAGGTTAGGCCTCCAACCAGGCCTTTCATAATATCCTTGAAACCAGGAACTTTTCAGCATCCACTTTTTCATACGAGCATGGGTACAACAGAACTTGGTGAGGAAGATTTTCTTTGACTGGATGCCCTTCCTGTCAACAATCCTCACCTGATTCTAATTAAGGTAATATTTCCCCATGACCAGACATGATTACACAGCAGATTAGAAAAAAAGCACATCACTTACATGGAGGCAACACTCGTTTACAATTGTCAAGAGTAGGAGACAATAAGATACATTTAATATGCACGTATATATATATATATATATATATATATATATATATATATATATATATATACAAAATGAGAAAATGGAGAAATATATCTAAATCAATCATCAACTATCAGATAATACCGAATCATATACTTTATTAAAACACTACACAATAGCAATGAGATTAGACATTAATACAGTACAATAATTACAAACAATATGGTGAGATATAACTAAATAAATATAACAAGATATAAAAATACATTTACATTATAACTGACAGCTGTTTCGGCCGTGAAGATAGGTATGTCTCATTTAACCTATTAGCCATATAATGCAGGTATAAATAAGACATTAACAAGAATATCTTACGGCCTCTTCGGAGATTCTAATGCAAACCCTAAAATAATTTACATATAAATATAAATATGTGTGCATACATACTCATATTCTTACATATATATACATATACACAATAATACAATATAAACAATATAAATCAATATACATCAACAAACACAATAATGTTCCATATTGAACTCCACAGCTCCTCAACCAACATCAAGAAACCACAACAGACACACTCACACTCAATGCAGGCATATATATTAAACAGTTCAATATATTAAAATGTGTCACTTCACAAAAAGCCAATAAAGTTAATACCACCACCACGGTACCATCCAAGGCAAGTGGATATCTGCATATATATGGAATCAGTTGAATTCCTCTGTTTGCATGGTATTAATTTTCACAGATGCATTCGATTGGCCTATACTTTTAAATTTGAATTACAATAGATATTTTACAGTTAGTTAGCTAGGAAACATACACACGCGCACGCACATCCACAAAACGTGCGCACGTACAGACAGTCATATGTTTACACACACATACACACAGACATACCCACATACACAACCAAATCATAAATAAATAACATAAGAGGTACTATCCCTCTATACATTAAGTGTTTACAAACAGATCCACTCACATATGTCCATAAATCCGTAAATGCAATCTACATATAATTATACCTAGATGGAGAGTGTAATTTGTCATAAGGTACATAATTCATGTGACACCATATTTTTCGTAAACAAAACATTTCAGAACCAAAATGTCCGCATCATCACCACTATGTTTCCATTCAAACATTCACTAAATTATAAAATATAGAATACCCGTTTATGTTTGTCTATCAAAAGACATAAAAATACATATATACTAAGTTAACAGAGGTTTATATTAATTAAATTATAAGAAATTAATTGTAAAAAGTCAAAATACGCTAATATTCTAAGATATATAATCAAAATAACTCCTTATAACTTATACAGATAACTCCACTACGTAAGAAGTCTAGTATTATTACATTACTATTATATTCCTATTTAAACTCTCACCAACGAACTAAGAGAATTATACTCACATCTACATATCCATATGTATACTTGTGTGTAACAACAAACATATATATACTATATACTTTCACATATGATGTGCATGTAAACATTCGTAGTACTTATATATATATATTTTTAAGTATCAGTGGACACATAAATACATATATAATAATTAACAGGATTTAGCATTAAATAATATCAGTGGACGTATAAATACATATATAGTAATTAACAGGACTTACCAATAAATAGTATATAAGTAAATAATTATAAATTAAATTAATTATAAGTTAATAATTGTTATTACTTAAAAATAAAATGTAATAAAATAAAATAAGATGAAATAATTAAAAATAAAAATGAAAATATAAGTAAAAACATGTATACATATATATATATTTTTAATAAATAATGGATATGTATGTATATATCTACATATAAATAAATAGATAAATACCATAAAATATATATATAACTTAAATTAGAGGTTAAACCACTGTTAGGTAACTCAAACAGTGATAGTCATAAACCAAAACATAAAAACAATAAATAAATATAATTAATATAATATACAAAATATATATAAAATTTAAATTATTAAAATTTGAAATTTTAAAATTTATATTTATAAATTTTAATATTTTTAAACTTTTAATTTAAAAAAAAAAACAAACAAACCAATCATGGCTATAATTAAATTTGAATTACAATTAAGTTTCAATTCAATTAAAAATTCGAATTAAAATTATAGTCAATCTTCATATATATATATATATATATATATATATATATATATGTATGTTTATGAATGTATATATTGATGTATATATGCAAACATTTGTACATGAGCAACGAGTAAAAAGTTATGTGAAAGCCCACTGACACTCAGGACCTTACAAGTCATTGTGTGTGTAATTTTTCTAAGTTCAGCATTTTTTAAGAAATGAGGGATTTATTATATTTTACTTTTAATTTATTTTATTTCTTGACAATTTTTTACAAGGAAAACACCTAGTGTTGGGTGTGCCTAAAGCAGCTGTCAATCCCATTCAAAGCAGTGAAGTGGAAGTTAATGATCTGTCGAAGCAGCAAGTTTTAGTCCTATATTTAAAGGTAAACTTTACAAGTAATTTTCAGCTACTTTATTTATCATCATCATCATCATCATCATAATAATAATAATAATAATAATGTCCACTGTTTCATACTTGCATGGATTAGATAGAATTTATTGAGGCAGATTTTCCACCGCCAGGTGACTTCCTGTCACCAGCTTTAATCTGTTTCCATGTAAGGGTAGATTTTTGTATGGTTGGACATGTTTTCGAGAGATATTGGAAATGAAGGACATCTCTTGTATGACTAATGATCATTTATAATTATCGTGTCATGCCATGGCCATATCACATGCACTATTTTTCTCTCTCTCTCTCTCTCTCAACAAGCCTGGTTAGTTGTATGCATGCAGCACAACAGAGGGAACAATAATCTTGACCGGCTGACCTTTGGACGTGGGGAAGGTACTGATCATCATCATCATCGTTTAACGTCTGCTTTCCATGCTAGCATGGGTTGGACGGTTCGACTGTGGGCTGGCGAACCAGATGGCTGCCCCAAGCTCCAGTCTTGATCTGGCAGAGTTTCTACAGCTGGATGCCCTTCCTAACGCCAACCACTCCGAGAGTGTAGTGGGTGCTTTTACGTGCCACCAGCACAGGGGCCAATCAGGTGGTACTGGCAACGACCACGCTCGAATTTTTATGCATGGGCCAGTCAGGCGGTACTGGCAACGACCTCGCTCGAACTTTTTACACATACCAACAGCACAGGTGCCAGTAAGGCGATGCTGGTAACGATCCAGCTCAAATGGTGCCTCCTACATGCCACCGGCACGGCAGCTAGTTAGCCACTCTGGCAACGATCACGCTCAGATGGTGCTCTTAGCACCCTACTAGCATGGGGTACTGATGGTTGAAGATGTATATATATACAAAGTCATAAATTACAGAGAAATATTTCGATGAACTTTTATTTAACAATAAGAAAAATCTTAATATCACAACAAATTGTTTCGTAACTCAAAGACATGCAAATAATTTATATTATCATATTTAATAATAAGTAAATAAATAGCTTTTGTGGGGATAAACACTGATGTTAAAACATTCCAGTACTGACCTAACCCTCTGAATGATTTCATTTCAGGATTCTTTGACATTTAGTGGTCAGGTGAAAGAAGCCATTCCAATTCTGTGTCAGATGTTACATTCCAAGGTGAACTCTGACATCCTTGAAGCAATTGAATTCTTTGTAACAAGCTTTGCCTTTGGAATGCCCCATAGCTTAGTTGGTATCCGTAAGGTCTTGTTGTTGCTTAACTCTTCAAAGGACAGTACAATCAAAGAAGCAGCTGTGAATGCTTATAAAAAAATCTATTTGAATCTTGATGCAGAAAATGAAAGGTGAGTGTGTGCGTGTAATTTCTCTTCTTTCATTATTTAACATCCGCTTTTCCATGCTTGCATGAGTCAGATATAATTTGTTAAGACAGATTGCTTTTTTTTCTCTGCAGTTCTTCCTGTTGCTAACCCTCACTTATTTCTAAGTCAGGTAATATATTTCCCCATGGATGACAGAAAATGAACAACATTGTATAACTGTCGTGCTCATTTATAATCATCACATATTAAAACAAAGTATCCACCAACACGCGCACACACACACACACACACGCATACATATATACACATATGTGTGGAGGCACATGGCTTAGTGGTTAGGTTGTTGAACTCATGATCGCAAAGTTGTGGTTTTGATTCCTGGACTGGGCGATGCGTTGTGTTCTTGAGCAAAACACTTCATTTCAAGTTGCTCCAGTCCACTCAGCTGGCAAAAATGAGTAATCTTGCGACGGACCGGCATCCCATCCAGGTGGGGAATTTATTCGCCACTGAAACCAGGAAACCGGCCCTTATGAGCCTGGCATGGCTCATGAAGGAACATTTTATTTATTATTACACACATATGTAAACACACTAACTGCTTGTAAGGACACCATATTTTGGTTTTGCAACCAAAATATACTATCAAGTACATTAAAGGCTTACAGGTCAATACTGTATCCTACTTGTGTTAGCAGTGCAATTCAATCAATTTTTAAAATTCTCTCTACAAATTTTCTGTGGTTTGTGTTTTATACATAAGTTTTACAGTGTTTTGTAACATAAATATGTCTCAGTAGACAATGTGAAAAGGTAGAAAAATAGGTAATCTTTGATTGCATTGTTTACATCTCTATATATATAAACGGCATTGTCTCAGTAGACAATGTGAAAAGGTAGAAAAATAGGTAATCTTTGATTGCATTGTTTACATCTCTATATATATAAACGGCAAAATGTCTGTGTGCGTGTCCTTTATACAAATCCACAATTTTTCAGTTAGAGGGCTCGCACTTTCTATGGTCATTCAAAACCGCCCAAGGGTGGTTGTGCACATCTTTACATTTCCCCAGTCACCCCGCAAAGCCATTAAAAAATCAATAGAAGTGAATTTTCTATCCAAAACCCAATCAAAATGCCCGAAACTTGATACGCCAATTGAATGCCAGCTAGCTGTATGTGATTGGTCGGAGATTTGGACAGTACTCGTGTGTATGTGTGTATATGTATGCACTAGCACTATGACCCGGCAACGCCGGGTCATAGTGCTAGTATTTGTATATGAAACATTGTAACTTTCAATGCTGTCTCTAATTTCTATAGAAGATCTGCAGAGAGCACACACATGCATACATCCAAGATAAGCTTCTTTTATTTTCCATCTATCAAGGCACTCACAAGGTTTTAGTTAGTCCAGAACTATAGTAGAAGACACTTACCCAGTGCCATGCATTGGGTCTGAACTCAACAAGACATAGAAACTACAAAAGTGGGATAAATTTGATTGCCTTGTGGAAAAGGGAATATAACCTGTTTGAGAAGTACACTATACAACATACTTGGAAACCATCACATTTAACGTTTGTTTTCCTCCCCACCCAATTCAGGTTTTGGATCCAACTCTAATGAGAAACACTCTTTTATATGCCTTAATCACTGACATACGCAGTCATTAACTGTCATCTCATATTCTAATATTTACTTTATCCTATTGGTTTAGCTAACAGGAGTTCCTTTTGATCAGCAAAGAAATTACTAATTTCATTCCTTGTTTTTCTTTTTGTCTTCTCTTCATTTAATTTTTAAATTTGCCTCCCTAAATATTTTTTTCTCTGTCTAATTTCAGGAGCAAAGCTCTCAAAGTGGTTGATAATCTAACGACCCTGATGAAAAATATTTCTTTGGAAGAGTTAATTTCACTGGATGCTGTGGTTAGTGTTTGTCTACCCCTCTGTCTTCTCCACCCCACCTCCATCCCATCTTAATTTATGTGGTTTAGAATACGTTGACTGGTGGTACGTAAAAAGCACTATCAGAATCGTGGCCGATGCCAGCGCTGCCTCGACTGGCTTCCGTGCCGGTGGCACGTAAAAAGCACCATCCGAATCGTGGCCGAAGCCAGTGTCACCTCGACTGGCTTCCATGCCGGTGGCACGTAAAATGCACCAATCCGACCGTGGCCGTTGCCAGCCTCGCCTGGCATCTGTGCAGGTGGCACGTAAAAAGCACCCACTACACTCACGGAGTGGTTGGCGTTAGGAAGGGCATCCAGCTGTAGAAACATTGCCAGATAAGACTGGAGCCTGGTGCAGCCTTCTGGCTTCCCAGATCCCCGGTCGAACTGTCCAACCCATGCTAGCATGGAGAACGGACGTTAAACGATGATGATGATGATTTCACCGGATGGGTAATATCAGTATGCATGTGTGTAAGTGATTTGAGAGAAAAATTGGGTATAATAATAAATAAAATGTTCCTTCTCGAGCCATGCCAGGCTCATAAGGATGTAGTGTACAAGAGAGAAGACTACACTGTTATGAATGAAGACAGTTGCATGAAGAGGTGCCAATCTGTAATTGTAGAGTGAACATGTGGGATGAAGTGTGGGAAAAGATCTACAGATGTTGAGACTCGCAGAGGAAACGACGGGACCGAGATTCCTGGTGGTTTGCTGTGTTGAAAAAACATGTCTAAGTAAGTAAAAGCATGGCTGTCCTTGCTTACAGGCTCACCCCCTGCAAGCCTCTCCTGCTGAGCATCCCTAATCTCGCAACCTCATTGGTGCTGGTGCCACATAAAAAGCACCTGTGCTGGTGCTGTGTAAAAGTACCCAGTACATTCTGTGAGGTGGATGTCATAGAAACCATGTCAAAAGAGACTATGGAGCCTGAACAGACCTTCAGCTGGTCAGCTCCTGTCAAACTGTCCAACCCATGCCAGCATGGAAAACAGACATTAAATGATGATGATTTCCATTTTTAACCCTTTAGAGCACCATCCAAGCGTGATCGTTGCCAGAGCAGCCAACTGGCTTCCGTGCCAGTGGCACGTAAAAGGGCACCATTCAAGCATGATCGTTACCAACGTCGCCTTACTGGCACCTGTACTGGTGGCATGTGTAAAAGGATTCAAGCAAGGTCGTTGCCAGTACCACCTGACTGGCCCCCGTGCCGGTGGCACGTAAAAGGCACCCACTGCACTCTCGGAGTGGTTGGCGTTGGGAAGGGCATCAAGCTGTAGAAACTCTGCCAAATCAAGATTGGAGCCTGGTGCAGCCATCTGGTTCGCCAGCCCTCAGTCATAATTGTCCAACCCATGCTAGCATGGAAAGCAGACGATGATGATGATGAACTCTTTAGTGTTCAGATTATTCTGTCAAATGTAATGCTGAAGTAATTGTATAATTTTGAATTAATTATGCATTATTTCATAGCTTTGAGATTTCGATGATGTGATTGTTAATTTGTAAAACGACACTGAGTTAGGTGTGAAAGGCCAGATCTGACCAGTTTGAAGATAAAACAGGTAGAATATTTTGGCCAAATACGGCCAGTTTAAATGCTGAAGGGTTAAAGCAATATTTATAAATGTTCATACAAGCCTTCCATGCGTACAGGCTTGTCCCTTCGGGTGCTGGCACCACTGAAAAGCACCTATACTGGTGCTACATAAATGCACCCGTACTAGTGGCATGTAAAAAGCACCCAGTACATTCTGTTTAGTGGCTGGCTTTAGGAAGGTATCCAGCTATGGAAACCATACCTCTGCAGACAGCTGGAGTCTGGCCGGCTCCATATCAAACCGTCCAAACCCTGCCAGCATGGAGAGCAGACATTAACCCTTTCGTTACTATATTTCTGACCAAAATACACCCCTTATGTGTTTCAATTAATTTCTAACATAATCATAAATTTAGTCTGGTTTCATTAAACAACTATAACTTTTTTATTTATCAATATATTAATGTGATTTTTGGAAGATAATTTAATGAAATGTTCTCAACCAATTCTATACTATAATTTTTGTCACAAAGTGACTCTAATTGCAGGTAGATACAGGTAAATACAGGTAAATTCAACAAAATATAAAATTATTAAAATTTTTGTTCAAACATCGCTATAGAAAATGGGTTATTAGCTAATATTCAATTGGGTATACAACAAAATTTTACTATAGAATTTGTTATTCTGGGTAACTTTCTGATACTCATAATAATATTTATGGCAAAATAGGCCTTAATTTCATTTAAGGTTGTGGGAAATCACAAACTATCCTTTCTTTTGCTTTGTTTACATTTAGCGTAACAGTTCAAATTCCACCGAGGGCAACTTTGCACTGCATCTGTTCGAGGTCTAATAAAATAAGTACTAGTTTAGTACTGGGGGTCGACATAATTGACTTACACCCTCCCACCAAACTTGCTGGCCTTGTGCTAAAAATTTGAAACCAAAATTACAATTAATTGATGCAGAGAGTTGGCAGAATCGTTAATATGCTGGCCAAAATGCTTAGCGGTATTTTGTCCATCTTTACATTCAAATTCCGCCAAAGTCCACTTTGCCTTTCGTTTTCTTGGGGCCTGATAAAATAAGTACCAGTTGTGTACTGTGGTCATTGCAATCGACTTACCCCCTCCCCACGAACTTGTTGGCCTTGTACCAAAATTTTAAACCGTTGTTAGATGTTTCTCTCTGCTGTCAATGAGATGTGGTGTTTCTGTTTGCAGATAGCAAATTTCATGAAATCTGGAGATTTGCACATTTCCGTCATCCAGGTGTTATGGGAAAGGTTTGCCCTGAAGATCCCTCGTACCACCCCTGATGAGAGTCGTACTGCATTGAATTTACTCATGATGGCTGCTGGGTAAGTGTGAAGTGCTTCAAAGTCCTTTGTAATCATTTTATTCTTTTAGTATACTAAACAGCATAAATCAGTGGTTCTCGACCATTTTTTGCCTATGGACCCCTTAAATTACTATTGTATTCTGGAGGACCCACAAAGCTATTCAATGTCTAAAGACTAGTTTTATAGATACTTCTTCGGATCTTTTTGGTTTGAACGGAAGTTTTTTAAAATAATTTCCAGGTAACCAAACACTTTTAAACTTCGTATACTGGTAGAATGTGTTTATAAAACATCTTTTTCTCTTAGCTTTATTGAGAAAATTCTATAGTTTGTAAGATATTTGTTGCTGTTTTTCTTCAATTTCTGCAATTTCAACTAATCACTAACGTCTATTGAGGTGAAAAGCATTCTGTGCTGTATGAATATGTCCCTCGTTTAAGAAACAGATTGGGTTTATTTACATTTGTGAAGAAAAAAATATACCCTTCCCCCCATCCCTAACCCTAAAACAGATTGAAATGCAATAGATCGATACTAGGGTCATAATTATGGGTGACAATTTCATATGACACCGCTAGAAAAAACTGCCGTTCAAACCGAAAAGATCCACTTCTGTTTTTCACACATTTGCTTGTATAAGCTGAACTATGTAAAAAGCGTTAAAGAAAGAAACTTAGCTGTTTGTTACAATAAATACATCCAAGGATAACTTTTTTTTTTTCATGGATCTTCAAAATATTATTGCGGATCTTCAGTTTACTATTTGGTGCATGGTTCTCAACCATTTTTTGCCTATGGACCCTTGATTGATATTCTATTCTGGTGGAGCCCAACAGTCATTCAATGTTTAAAAGCATGTTTTATAAATACTTCTTTGAAAATTCCTCTTTTGGTTTTCACTCATTCACTTATGTAAGCTGAACTATGTAAAACATTAGAGAAAGAGACTCAGCTGTTTCTTGCAATAAACACAACCAAAATAACATTTTTTTCATGAACCCTTAAAAATACCTTAAACACTTTTTCTCTTTTTTAAACAACACTTTAGGGGTGACTCTAAAATTATCAAAAGCAATATCGCTGTACTTGTTAGCGAGGGACTGGGACCACGAGCTGAGAAAGACTTCAGAATTGCTAAGGATACATGTTTGGCTCTTATGAAGATTGGTTCTGCCAAAAAGGTTTGTCTTCAATTAACTTTTATATAATTTCATTTCATGTTGTTGCTGTTGTTGTTACTGCTTGACTCCATTGCAGTTCTAGATGAATAGACTATCTAGTTCTTTACTGCCCACAAGGGGCTAAACACAGAGGGGACAAACAAGGACAGACAAACGGATTAAGTCGATTATATCGACCCCAGTGCATAACTGGTACTTATTTAATCAACCCCGAAAGGATGAAAGGCAAAGTCGACCTCGGCAGAATTTGAACTCAGAATGTAGCGGCAGGCAAAATAAGGTTACATATTTCGCCCGGCGTGCTAACGTTTCTGCCATCTGTCACTCTTTTGGTTACAAGAATGAAGGTTTCACTTGATCTGGTCAACAGAACATCCTGCTTGTGAAATTTAATGTGTAAGTGGCTGAACACTTCACAGATATGTGAGATTTTAATGTATTTCTCGGGGATATTCAGCATGACACAGTATGTGACAAGGCTGGCCCTTTGAATTACAGGTACAACTCACTTTTGCCAGCTGGAGCAACAGGAAATAAAGTGTCTTGCTCAAGGATAACAACGCGTCGCCAGGAATCAAACTCATGACCTTCTGATTGTAAGTCGAATACCTTAACTGCTAAGTCATGTGCCTGTGAAGGCTCAACAAACTGATATTCCAGTCATGACTATTCCGTGTTAATTTTTTTTAACAACTTACCTATGGCTAAATCCAGTGGTCCTTTTTTAAGACGGTAGGGTTTGATTTAACCCTTTTGTTACTGCATTTATTTTAAGATGCTCTGTGTTTCTTTCAATTACTGTGAATACAACAAAGAATTTAGTAAAATTACCTGGTTATCATTAAACTAGTGTCAGGAACATAAATTGTGACTAAGGTTATGAAAACAAGACATTTGTACTACAGAGCCAGGGCCGGTTTCAGCCGGGTTGGTGCCAAAAGGGTTAAGGTTGCTGTTTCCAACAAGTCAAATGACTGCATGTTATTATTGTTTCGCCCTATGTCAGCCATGGCTAATGACCAAAGGCATTGCAGGGTTGACCACGTTGTCCTTTTCTTAAGTAGTACATAGGACTCAGTGTCCTTTTATTTGAGGGAGTTTCACTTGCTATTTCTAGCAGGTAAGGCAACCAGAGCGAGACTCTGTTTCTTCATTATACTTACTATTGTCAGATCAGCTCTGGTCAAAAGTATTCCAAATATGAATTTTTTTTAAAGTGTATTTTGGACTATTTTATCTAGTGTGGCCAGTAGGGTGTAATTTGATGGAGATTGGCTGCTGTTTCTAACAGGTCAATTAACCACATAAAAGCCCCATAAATGTCTCACATAATTATTTTTGGGAGATGGAAAGATAGCAAATTTTGCAGAATCACTGGCACACCAGACAAAATGCTTGGTGGCATTTCTCATGACTTTTTACATTCTGAGTTCAAATTCTACCAAGGCCAACTTTGCTTTTCATCTTTTGGGGACCAATAATAATAAGTACTAGTTGAGCACTGTGATTGACTAGCCACCTCTACCCCATCAAAATCTTAGGCTGTAAATGATTCCATCAGCCTGTAGGACAAGTGTTTCTGTATCGTTAAGCTTCATTAGTTAGAGACACCTAATTTGTTATTCATAGCCTAAGAACTGCTGTTATATGTAAACAGCAAATGATAAATTTGCTGGCATGTGCAAAGCTTTGGTTAAGCTGGAAGGAATCAATTATAAGCATACTAAGCAGTGATGATAAGAATAATTTTTAAATGTCACCAACATACATGTGGGCCCGACTGTGTGGTCAAGAAGCTTGCTTTGTGACCATGTGATTTGGGGTTCAGTCACACTACGCTGCTCTTCTATAGCCCTGGGCCAACCAATACCTCATGAGTGAATTTGGTAGAAAGAAACTGTGTGAAAGTCTGTTGAGTGTGTATATTCTTTTACTTGACTGTGGCCATACTGGAGCATTGTCTTAAAGGGTTTTTTAGTCAAAGAAATCAACTCCTGGACTTGTTCTTTCTAAGCCTAGTACTTATTCTATCGGTCTCTTTTGCCAAACTGCTAAGTTACGGGGACATAAGCACACTAACATCAGTAGTCAAGCGCTAGTGGTGGTGGGGGGAGGGGGACAAACACAAATACATACACAATGGGCTTCTTTCAGTTTCCATCTACTAGATTCACTCACAAGGCTATAGTAGAAGACACTTGTCCAAAGTGCCATGCAGTGGAACTGAACCCGGAACCATACGTTTGAGAAGCAAGCTTCTTGTTTGTCTTCCACAACTACTTGGCAACAGGTGTTGGTTTGTTTACTCTCTGTCACTTAGCAGTTTGGTAAAAAATATCAATAAAATAAGTACCTGACTTAGAAACAAGTACTGGGTTGGTTTGTTCAACTAAAATCCTTCAGAGTGGTGCTCCACCCTGGCCACAGTCTAATAATGATTGAAACAAGTCAAAGATAAAAGGTGACCATTCTTGCTATTTCTTCCTTTTGTCTAGCAAATTGGAATGGCCGCGCCACCACCCTACCGCTTAGACAGAGACCATGAGCTCTTTACACGACTTCAGGACTTGCTTCTGACAGGTAAGTATCTTCATTTGACTCCATGTTTTCTTTTATGTCTCTCATTCTTGTTCTGGAAGAAAGCTGTGATGCAACTGTTTTGCCCTTTTACCAGGGCTGTGGAGTCAAAACAAAAAACTTCGACTCTAATTCTGACTCCTGTACTATTGGCACATGTGACTCTGACTCCTCTTTATATAATTAAGTGATTGTGGTCTACATATCTCATAAAGCATATGCATACGCTTGTACTTTGAATAGGCCTATATGTTATAACTGGTTTATATTCAAGAATAAAGACATTGTCAGTCGGAATCAGAGTCGGTATAGTTTTACTGACTCAGACTCCAGCTACCCCTTAATTGTTTCCGACTCCATGACTCCAACTCCACAGCCCTGCCTTTTACTGCAGCAATCAGATGTATTCACTCCAAATCTTGTTACCTTTTACTATGGAAAGCAGGTTTATATACCAGTCTATTTTTTGTTGTGTAATGTCATGTTTGAAGCTGTCTTTTGGTGAGATTTATCATGTTTATTAAGGCAACATAACTTGCAGAAAATGCCACGTTTCATGCAGCCCACTTCTCAGAAAAGGATACTCATACCTGCTTTAGTGTCTGTTATGTTAAGATAGTGAGAGACAAAAACCTCATCTGCCTTTCTCTACTCTCAGAATAGGATGTTGGTCTATTGTTGGTAACAATCTTTACTTCTGGACTGATGTGAACTAGGCACTCTGAGCCTTGTTGTTTGGTTGCAATTATTCGCCCATATTAACAGACCAACCAGATCTTTCTCTCACTCTCTCTCTCTCTCTCTCTCTCTCTCTCTCTCTCTCTCTCTCTGGGGGCCAATAAAATAAGTACCAGATGAGCACATGGGTCAATGTAATCTCCCACAAAATTTCTGTCTTTATGACTACAGTTGAATTATTATCATTATTATTATTATTATTATTATTAAAGCAAGCTGGAAGATTCATTAGCATATCAGACTGCAAAGTTGACCTCAACAAGATTTGAACTTGGCACATAAAGAGCCTAACGATTCTGCCAATCTTCTGCCCCTAATAATAATTATAATGGCTACTGATTAAGGTACAAGACCAGTAATCTTAAAGGGAGGGGCTTGTCGATGCCTTCCTACACCCAGTATTTGACTTATATTTTATATTCACCCACACTTGTGTTGCCAAAGCCCATTCTTAACCCTTTCGTTACTATATTTCTGACCAAATTACACCCCTTATGTGTTTCAATTAATTTCTAACACAATCATAAATTTAGTCTGGTTTCATTAAACAACTATAACTTTTTTATTTATCAATATATTAACGTGAATTTTAGAAGATAATTTAATGAAATGTTCTCAACCAATTCTATACTATAATTTTTGTCACAAAGTGACCCTAATTGCAGGTAGATACAGGTAAATTCAACAAAATATAAAATTATTAAAATTTTGTTCAAACATCGCTATAGAAAATGGGTTATTAGCTAATATTCAATTGGGTATACAACAAAATTTTACGATAGAATTTGTTATTCTGGGTAACTTTCTGATACCCATAATAATATTTATGGCAAAATAGTCTTAATTTCATTTAAGGTTGTGGGAAACCACAAACTATCCTTTCTTTCGCTTTGTTTACATTCAGCGTAACGGTTCGTTTCCGCCGTAATGATTTCAAATAGGCTCATTCGAAAAAGTAAAAAGAAATAGTCTAAGGCTTTACTCTCCTGGGAAAGTCTGTGGCTTGGTCCAGTTTCTTCAGAAAAATCACCGAAAGAAACAGTTTTTTAAATTTTCACTCCATTCAGGTGCCAATTCATTTTCTTTATCGCTGTCGGAGCTCTCGGATTCAGTTTTCACTTTCGGAAAATGAAACATCAGATTCATTATCAAATACCACATGCTTTTTTTTTTCAGTCATAGAGTTAGATTTATGAAGGTCTTCAGTAGAAAATCCTTCGAATTCTGACTCGCTGCTTGATATAATGAAATTCGTATCCATTTTTTGTCAGAATTACAAATTTTGAAAACACAATAGGAACAAATTTCGGAAAAAAATCTCCCAAAATTCATGGAATTAAAATTACACTTCGATTTTTGTACAAAACTGTAGTTGAACTCTTTATGAAGTATAATACGTATTTTCACGAATGTACTAAAGAGATTTGCTCTGATATTCTCATTTAAATATGAATTTGGGCGGTTTGGTCACATTAACCAAAATTTTTTTCGGGCGGTTTGGTAACGAAAGGGTTAAATATGCTAGATTCTGTATTAAAATTGAATTTTCTTTCATCTCAGGTCTCTTTGATTTGGAAAATGAATTTTGGGTTCCTCTCTGTGACAAGGCTGTCTGCACAATTTATACTCTATCTGAGAGTCCCGACCACAAGTGTGAGCAACTAGTGAAAGCTGTGGCAGAGAAGGTTCTCTCTTTGAAAATTGGTAAATATAATATCTACATAAATATATGCGAGTGTGTGTGTCGTCATCATCATCATCATCATCATCATTTAACGCCCGCTTTCCATGCTAGCATGGGTTGGACGGTTCAACTGGGGTCTGGGAAGCCAGAAGGCTGCACCAGGCCTAGTCTGATCTGGCAGTGTTTCTACAGCTGGATGCCCTTCCTAACGCCAATCACTCCGTGAGTGTAGTGGGTGGTTTTTACATGCCACCGGCACAGGTGCCAGACGAAGCTGGCAAACGGCCATGATTGGATGGTGCTATGCGAAAGATATTCTGATTCTAATAAAATGTATGGTGGACTATCCAAAATCACTACATGTTTGGAAGGGCATCCAGTGTCTATGCAAAAGCACACAGTTACAGACACAGACATATAAATATACATATCTCTTGTATCTTTTTGCTTCAGTCATTGGAATCTGGCCATGTTGGAGCCCTGACTTCACTGGTTTGTGTGATTTCAGAATTAATCTCATACCACATGCTACAGCTTGGGCAAGGGTCTTCTGCCATATTCTTATTTCTTTATTGCCCACAAGGGGCTAAACATAGAGGGGACAAACAAGGACAGACAAAGGAATTAAGTCGATTACATCAACCCCAGTGCATAACTGGTACTTATTTAATCGACCCCAAAAGGATGAAAGACAAAGTCGATCTCGGCAGAATTTGAACTCAGAATATAGCGGCTGACGAAATACTGCTAACGTTTCTGCCAGCTTGCCGCCTTTTGAATATGGTCTTCTACCATATTCTTGAGTTGACCAAAGCCTTGTTAGTCAAATTTGCTAGTTAGAAATTGTATAGAACCCTGTCGGCAGAATTGTTCCAGTTCTTACCAGTTTCATTCAGAGTCCACTCTATTGCAAGCATTTAAACCAGGCATCGAGGATAAGGTCTCTCTTTTGTTTTGTCAGTCTGAGGTTCTGAAGATCGTCATGATTTGCCTTCTAACTTCTGATTAAACTCCTCATCATCATCATTCCAATGTCCAATTTTCCATGCTTGTATAAGTTAGACCAAATTTACTGAGGCAGGTTTTCTGCAGTCAGATTCCCTTCCTGTTGCCAACCCTCACCTGTTTCAAAGTAACTCTTTTACTCTTACTTGTTTCAGTCATTTGACTACGGCCATGCTGGAGCACCACCTTTAGTCGAGCAAATCGACCCCAGGACTTATTCTTTGGAAGCCTAGTACTTATTCTATCGGGCCCTTTTGACGAACTGCTAAGTTACAGGGACGAAAACACACCACCATCGGTTGTCAAGCGATGTTGGGGGAGACAAACACACACATATATATATATATATATATATATATATATATATATATATATATATATATATATATATACGATGGGCTTCTTTCAGATTCCGTCTACCAAATCCACTCACAAGGCTTTGGTCGGCCCGAGGCTATAGTAGACATTTTCCCAAGGTGCCACGCAGTGGGACTGAACCCTGAACCATGTGGTTGGTAACCGAGCTACTTACCATGCAGCCACCCATGACCAGACATGTTTTCATTGAAGATTGGAAATGTATGACACTGTATTACAGCGACACTCATTTACAACTATTATGTAATGTCAAGGTAAAGAGACATTAAAACACACACTCACAACAAGCTTCTCTCAGTTTCCATCTACCAATTCCTTTGGTTATCCGTACTAGAAGAGACTTGCCCTAAGTGCCTAGTTGTGGAACTGAACTTGAAACCATGTGGTTGGGGAAGCAAATGTCTTACCATCAAGAAAAGATATAAAGCAAGCAGGAGTGGCTGTGTGGTAAGTAGCTTGTTTACCAACCACATGGTTCCGGGTTCAGTCCCACTGCGTGGCACCTTGAGCAAGTGTTTTCTACTATAGCCTCGGGCCGACCTTAGCCTTGTGAGTGGATTTGGTAGACGGAAACTGAAAGAAGCCCGTCGTATATATGTGTATATATATATATATATATATATATATATATATATGCGTGTGTGTGTTTGTACCCCTAGCATTGCTTGACAACCGATGCTGGTGTGTTTATGTCCCCGTTACTTAGCGGTTCGGCAAAAGAGACCGATAGAATAAGTACTGGGCTTACAAAAGAATAAGTCCCGGGGTCGAGTTGCTCGATTAAAGGCGGTGCTCCAGCATGGCCACAGTCAAATGACTGAAACAAGTAAAAGAGTAAGAGAGTAAATTTTTAGCCCATATTAAAAATTGTCTCAGCTTTTCCAGTTTTCTTACGATGATCCTTTTCTACTTGCAGAGTCAGACAGTGATTCCAGTTCCAATTGTCAGACTGGTGTGCTGGTACGGTTCGTCTTTCTCATTGGCTGTATTGCTCATAGGCAGCTGGAGCACATGAACAGAGACCTTCTTACTGAGATGAAGCGAAGAAATGCTTTGCTTGAGAAATCTAAACTCAAAAAGAAATCCCGAAAGAATCCAGTATGTATAAGTATACTTATACACATGTGTACATGTATATAAATACATTTGCAGCGATGTTTTGTTTGTCTGTCTTAAAACAATATCATTATTTCTCAACAAATGTTTTCCAAAATTTGCCCATGATCCCAGGTTCATCCCAGAATAAAGAAAAGAATTCTAGGTCTGAGCCCCCCATTGAGTAAAATCAGGAGGGCTCAAGAAAAGAGAATGTGAAAGATTGATTGATATGAGGGAGTGGTATACCACTCTTCCCCTTGTCTCTCTCTTACTTACTCTTTCTTTCTCTCTCTCTCTCTCTCTCTCTCTCAGTGTTTCGTACTAATTTTCTGCTGCTATTACATGCAAGTTATTTGGTATTGAGTTGACAGAATTGTCAGCATGTCAGATTAAATGCTTAATCCTTTCGTCACTATATTTCTGACCAAAATACACCCTCATGAATATCCTATTCATTATTTTGTACACCACATGCTTTTGTACCTCTTTCATTCTTTTTCTCGATATCTCCCTATTTTCCGTTGAAAAAGCTTTAAATTCGGAGAATCAATGCTTGATAACATGAAACTCCTATCCATTTTCAAAGTTGAAGAAAAATCGATGCCGAAAAAAATCTCCCAAAATTCAGGGAATTAAAATTACACGTCGATCGTTGTACAAAACTGTAGATGAACTGTTTACGAAGTATAATCACGTGTTTTCACGAATGTACTAACGAGATTTGCTCTGATATTCTCATTTAAATATGAATAGGTAATTACGGGCGGTTTTGGGCGGCTTGGTCACATGAACCAAAAATTTTTTCGGGCAGCTTTGGGCGGTTTGGTAACGAAAGGGTTAACGGAATTTTGCCCGTCTTTCCAATCTGAGTTCAAATTTTGCCGAGGTCAACTCTGCCTCTCATCCTTTCGGGGTCGACAAAATCAGTACCAGTCAGTGCTGGGGTCAGTGAGATTGACTAGCTCCCTTCCCCCAAATTTCAGGCCTTGTACCTAGAGTAGAAAGGATTTTATGCAAGTTATTATGGACATTGTTCACTGATTTATGATAGATGATTGAGTCTTGATCATCATTTTGACTCCGACAATTCCTGGTTAAAGACACTGATGTTACTTTGTTTTTTACTCCAGGATGTTACATCAACCACTGCCAGTAGCACTTTAATCGAGGAAGAATTGGGTCTGACAGGAGCTTCAGCAGAAGATGATGAATATGAATGCATTAGAAAAGTCTGTGAAACAGAAATTCTCTCAGGTAAGTATCAATTCTCCTCAAAACTGTAACTTGAACTTAATTACAAAGCATGCATTTGTTCCTTATTCTCTTCTTTTCAGTGTTGACTTTTATTTCTCTTCCCCCCACCCTCGCCTTATAAACCATTCAATGAAATTTCACCAGAAATATTTTCAAATCATTTTTTATTTTCCCCCTCAAAACCTGCGGCTAATTTTCATATCTGTTTATATAAACTTTTGATATATTTTGGGTACTTAATTTTGACACTGAAAAGCAAGCTTTATTTTTTGAGACTAAACTCAGGGTGTTAGAAAAATGGGTTTTGCCAAAGTAATAATTTAATAGATGCTGAAAGGCTTTTAAACATTAATTCTATGTTCTGGTTTAATGGATTTAAATGGCTGACCAACATAAATCTTTTCTTGGACTAGACACTTTTATCACAGTCGATCTAGTTTCTTTTCATGGCAACACAGTGTGTTAAGGCATGTGGAATTAAGTGTAATACTTACTTGTACTTGTGGCGACATTCACCCTGGGCAGGTTGAATCGGCTTCTTCTACCACCCTCGAGGCATCGCGAACCATGGCAGCCCACGCACGACGGTCCTGCACCAGTTCACTGGAGATAGCGAGCCAGTCACCAAAGTCCATCTCCTCCTCACCATGGTGGGGATGCTGGCAACAGGTAGTGTCAGAGCTATGCCGTCGGGAACTTCGGTTCCTGGTAGGGCCACCCAAGGCGGATTGATCTAACACCGAGTGGTATTAAGGCCACAACCTGGTAGACGGTGCGCTGGTGAAAATCCTTGGCGTGTCTGTTTCGGCAATCAGCGGCTCCTCGGTCGTTCTGTCCCTGCGTCTGCGGACAATCTGTGGCAAACAGGATGTCTCTACATGCGGGATTGTTGGGGACCGCTTGTGAAATCCCCATATTCCCACGAAACTTCTTCCATGAATTCTCAATGACGAATAAGTGTAATACCTGATTAAATAACATCAGGTTTGTAAATGGTTGAAATGTTTTAAAGTTTCAGGGTCCCTGTGGGTTGTTGGGTCAGTGTGCAGGTACAAGCAGTGCTACTTAGTTTGATATTGTTTGCCAGCATTGTCAGTAATCCTGCGTTAAATGAATGTCATCTGTTTCAGGTGAAACTCTGTTAGCCATTGTTGCACCTTTAATTGTGAATCTTTGCCGGAATCAATCAAAATTCAGTAATCCTGAACTCCGCACTGCAGCAAGTCTTACTCTCTCCAAACTGATGCTCATCAGGTGAGTAACAATGGGCTTCATTGATTCATCTTGTTTTGAGTTAATCATGCATTATCTTGTAGCTTTGAGATTTCAATGATTTCATCATTATCATCATCATCGTTTAACGTCCATTTTCCGTGCTAGCACGGGTTGGACAGTTTGACAGGAGGCTGCACCAGGCTCCAGTCTGATCTGGCAGTGTTTCTACAGCTGGATGCCCTTCCTAACGCCAACCACTCCGTGAGTGTAGTGGGTGCCTTTTACGTGCCACCAGCGATGATCAGTTGGTGCTTTTTACGTGCCACCGGCACAGGTATCACAACTACTATTTCCATTTAATATTTATTTCAATGTTGATGTACTTGACTCAATAGGTCTCCTCAAGCACAGCAGGTCATGTGCCACCGGCACAGAAGCCAGTCAAGGCAGCGCTGGCATCGGCCACGTTCGAATGGTGCTTTTTACATGCCGCCAGATTTGATTGTTTATTTTTAGAATGACATTGTAGGGTAAGTGTGAGAGGCTTAATCTGGCCACTTTGAATGTAAAACATGTAGACTATTTGGGCCAGATATGGCTGGTTTTGAATACTGAAGGGTTACTAGGGAAAACAATCCTGGAACAAAAATACACTGAAGGTAGTCTATGCAAGCAACTAAGTCATGTGTAATTCATATAAAAGTATTTAAAAATTAGTTTAACTCTTTAGTATCCAGATTACTCTGTGTAATGTAAAGCTTATATTTTTGCATTATTTTGAATTAATCATGTATTATCTCATAGCTTTGAGATTTCTATGAAATTTCAGTGGTATGATTATTTTTAGAATAACATTGTAGGGTATGTGTGAGGGGCCAGTTTGAACATAAAACAGGTAGAACATGTGGACTGGATATGGCTGGTTTAAATGCTAAAGGGTTAAATTAAAATCTATAGTGCTGGTGCCACATAAAAAGTACCCAGTAGACTCTGTAAAGTGGTTGGCGTCAGGAAAGGCATCCAGCTGTAAAAGCCAAACCAAAACAGACTATGGCACCTGCTGTGGCCCCTGGCCTTGCCAGTTACTGTCAAACCATCCAATCCATGCCAACATGGAAAATGGACATTAAATGATGATGATTTTGTTTGTTTTGTGAGGGTTTTTTTTTTCATGTGATAAAAAAAATATTACTGATTTTAATATTTAAATTTTTGTTTTTTTTATATTTTACAGCTCTGAATTCTGTGAGAACAATCTTCAGTTGCTGTTTACAATCTTGGAGAAGTCCTCACTGCCAAGCATCCGTGCCAACACCATCATTGCCTTGGGAGATCTTGCTTCTTTGTTTCCTAATCTTATTGAGCCCTGGACTGCCCATATGTATGCCAGGTAAACATCTCTTCTGATACTCTTCAGTGTTGCTAATTAAAAACTAGTTAATGAGTGACTTCTGACATTACTGTGCTGACACTATATTGTAAGAGCCAACATGTAACCCCTGTGTGGTTATTCAGTCTGCTAGAAGAAGCAGCCAAACCTTCCTCATCACACCCTATCATCTCAAGAAAGGAAAGGACACATCAAAGTCCTCATAGATACCCTCTCAAAAAGCATGACGGTTTTCTATTCTTGATTTTTATATAACTTTCATCTGTCTTGCCCGCTTATGTTCTGGTGTTTGCTGAATTTTCTCTGGAGAACATTTTTCTTTGTAGTTAGATCGTATGTGATCTTCTTCTAGTGTATGGTTATCCACCTAGCGGTTTATCCCTAAATAGACACATATATAATCATCCTAATAGATTCTGATACAAGCAGAGACACCAAGAATTTTGTCTTCCTGTGTTACCTTGGTAACAAGGTAATCCAAGATAACTTATATCTAACAAAAAATAAGATGGTATGGTGTTAGCTGCATTGCCTTCGATTGTCGGTCTCCTCACCCAAGACTGACATAGGGCTTATAAAAAGACAAACACTAGAAGTAGCTACTAAACCTACATCAAATCACACCCTACTGTCTTAAGAAATATAAGCATCTGGCATTTACAGTCTTGATACATTAATAAAGGATGAAGTAAAAGTAAGAAAACAGGATGATCTTGGAACACTTTCGATCATAGGCGCAGGAGTGGCTGTATGGTAAGTAGCTTGCTTACCAACCACATGGTTCTGGGTTCATTCCCACTGTGTGGCACCTTGGGAAAGTATCTTCTACTATAGCCACAGGCTGACCAAAGCCTTGTGAGTGAATTTGGTAGACAGAAACTGAAAGAAGCCTGACGTATATATATATACTAGCAGTATCGCTCGGGTTTGTAAGGGAAATAACTATAAAGCATTTTTAGAGAGTTATAGCTAAAAAATAGCAAAAAAATGCATCAAAAATGGAAAAAATATGATGGTAAATTTTTTTTTAAATCGTTGACTCATCGTAGACATTTTTAGAGAGTTACTTCCCTTTAAAAAAATATGCATTAAAATGGAAAAAATTATGGTAAATTATTTTTTAAATCGTAGACTCATCGTAGACGCGCGCTAATACCCAGAAGGGCTCGATATGAATCACGACTATACAGTTTTGGTTAAACTGCACCACAAAATGTGGGAGTAGTTAGGAATCTAAATCAGAGTAGACAGACACATAACCTTACTTTTATATATAAAGATATGTATAGGCACAGGAGTGGCTGTGTGGTAAGTAGCTTGCTTACGAACCACATGGTTCTGGGTTCATTCCCACTGTGTAGCACCTTGGGCAAGTGTCTTGTACTATAGCTTCAGGCCGACCAAAGCCTTGTGAGTGGATTTGGTAGACGGAAACTGAAAGAAGCCCGTTGTGTGTGTGTTTGTGTTTGTCCCCCCAACATCGCTTGACAACCGATGCTGGTGTGTTTACGTCCCCGTAACTTAGCACTTCGGCAATATTGTCCGATAGAATAAGTACTAGGCTTACAAAGAATAAGTCCTGGGGTCGATTTCTTCGACTAAAGGCTGTGCTCCAGCATGGCCGCAGCCAAATGACTAAAACAAGTAAAAGAATAGTTCTGGTAAATCAGGTCTGACCTGATGTAATCAACAACAGCAGTGATTCCCTAAATAAATATCCCCCTCAGTAAAACTTGTTTCTTTTCTTTGTTTTTTTTATCTCTTTTCACAGATTACGTGATCCTTCCCCATTGGTCCGTAGAAACACAGTCTCTGTTCTCTCTCATCTTATTTTGAATGACATGGTGAAAATCAAGGGACAGATTAGTGAAATGGCTGTTTGCATCATTGATGAAGATGAAAAAATAAAAGGATTGGCAAAAGTATTTTTTGTAGAACTTTCCGGAAAGGTTAGCAAGAAGAATTGCTTTTTATGTGTGTCTGTGTTGCTGTGCATGAGAAGACATGTCAAGCTAAGGGAAATTGTGGTCATAGCCAGTGCTGATGACAGGTAAAAAGCACCTGTACCGGTGACACATAAAAGACACCTGGTACACTCTATAGAGTTGTTGCTGTTAGGAAGGGCATCCAGCAACAGAAACAAAGCCAAAACGGATGACTGGAGCCTGGTGCAGCTCTCCAGCTTATCTTCAATCAAACTGTCTAACCCATGACACCATGGAAAATGGATATTAAATGATGATGATGATATATAGATAGTAGATACATATATATATTCTAGCTGTATTTACTTTCAGATATACTGTTAAATGTCTTATTTACATATTCTTTGTTGCTTCTATATTTATATTCAACTAGCAGTATCGCCCGGCGTTGCTCGGGTTTGTAAGGGAAATAACTATATAAGCGTTTTTAGAGATGTAAAGTATAATAGCCATCTCAATATGGCTAACCACAAAGGGGGGGGGTGTTACTGTAGCTTTTTACGTTCTGAGATTTAATAATTCATTTTTAGAGAGTTACTTCCCTTATATAATAGCAAAAAAATGCATTAAAAATGGGAAAAAAAGATGGTAAATTTTTTTTAAATCGTAGACTCATCGTAGACGCACGCTAATACCCAGAAGGGCTTGATATGAATCACAACTATAAGATACCCGCTTTTGGTTACACTGCACTGCAAAATGTGGGAGTAGTTAGGAATCTAAATCGTAGGAGACAGACACACA
This sequence comes from Octopus sinensis, assembly GCF_006345805.1. Lineage (NCBI taxonomy): Eukaryota > Metazoa > Mollusca > Cephalopoda > Octopoda > Octopodidae > Octopus > Octopus sinensis. The sequence continues at coordinate 10,539,538 of NC_043022.1, forward strand.
ACTTCACTTTTATATATAAAGATATGTATGTATAGCTGCTCTTCATTCAATCATTTATGAGATGCCTCTTGATGTAAAATTTTTATAAGTGGTGACTCCATCATTAGATATACGTATATATGTGTGTGTATATGCATATTTTGTACAATTTACATGGTAGTCGTAGCATGCCAGAGCACACAGTAGTCATAGCATGCTAGAACTGCTTGACTGGCCCTCGTGCCGGTGGCACGTAAAATCACCCACTACACTCTTGGAGTGGTTGGCATTAGGAAGGGCATCCAACTGTAGAAACTTTGCCAGATCAGATTGAGCCTGGTGCAGCCTCTGACTCACCAGTCCTCAGTCAAACCAGCCAACCCAAGCCAGCATGCAAAGCAGATGTTAAACGATGATGATGATGATAATGATAAATTATAGTTGACAAAAGTGATCTACCTTACAAACCTCATCAGTTATATAGATTGCATGGACTTTGGACATGGCCCCTTCTCCTGGAACTAGAAAGATATTCTAAAAAAAAAACCCCAAACATCCGTTGCTACAAAAGCATTGTTGTGATTCATGGGCTAGATTGGCCTAGTTTTAAATAAAATGTTCCCATTTTATTTCTCTTTTTAATCTTCAAAAAATAACTTCCACTTATTCTTTCCAGGTTTTTTGCTTATTTTACTTTATTTTCTTTACCCACCAGGCAAATGCTATTTATAATATCATCGCTGATATTATTAGCCGTCTCTCAGATCCTGAAATAGGAGTTGAGAAAGCCTCTTTCCAAACCATTCTCAAGTAAGTTGAAAAAGATATATATTAATCACTTTAATTGCAAAAGGGGTGAGTCGTACCATAAATGGATGAATCACTGTTGCTCTTTATGTGCCACTGGCACGGGAGCCAATCAATGGGTACTGGCATCAACCATGTTTGGATGGTGCTTTTTACATGGGGGAGCCAATCAGGTGGCACTAACATCAACCCACATGTTTTCTAACATAAATGCCAGGACCCCAAATATGGTAGCAGGAGGAAATAGTTATGTTGGCTTCAGAAGAATGAAAAGCTAAGTCAACTTCAACCATATTTGGAATGCTGCTAATTGAATCTTGTGTTTTTTTTTTCTTTTTCAGATTTTTGTTCTCTTTTGTCCAAAAAGGCAAGCAAACAGAAAATTTGGCTGAGAAGTTGTGTCAGAGATTCCGTGTAACATCGTAAGTAGCTTCTTAATATTTCTTGCAAGCTTGTGGTGGTGGTGGTGGTGGCAACGCTTTCTAGTTTTTGTGCCTCATGTCAACACCAATAAAAAGGACTTGTGACATGATCAAAGGCACTTCAGCCTTGACCATCCCGTCCATTATTTTTTCTATGGCGGTGAAATATAAGTTGATAGTAAAGCTTGAGGTATGTGGCAAATATTTACACCAATTTTCTACTATCAGCATTTCAAAAGATGTGGCTGGTCTTACTTATGCCTTCACTATTCAGAACAAATCATTTGAGAGAGTTGAGTAGTCTAATAGCTGGTTATTGGACTCTCGTACATTGAAACCAGGGACGTGCTGCCTGGGTAGTCAAGGTAGGCAGTGCCTACTCTGAATAAAATAGATTGATAGTAACATTTTCCTTTTATAGCATAATATGCACCTAATTCAATAAAATTATGAAGGTTACTCTGATTACTATGTGTAAAATGCAAAATATTTTTTATTTTTTTGTAGATTAGGTAGGCATAATTCCCCCCTGCTCTTTCAATCTCAGTATTAAAGCTACGCATAGTACTGCTGCAGTACACATGCTGCGTACATTCCTACAACAAAGTTTTCTTTACGTGCTATAAAGGCAGAAATAAATCTGCCTCCAACTCGGTAATGCACCTGTGTTTCGCTTATTTTTTTGTGTTTTTTATTACATCACCAACTGCCTACCCTGAGTAATTACTGATGGAACGTGCCTGGTTGAAATCCACTGAAGAATCTATGTATAATATACAAACATGTGTGTTATCATCGTCATTGTTTAACATCTGCCTTCCATGCTGGCATGGGTTGGACAGTTTGACAGGAGCCGGCCAGGCATAAGCCTGCACCAGACTTCTGTGTCGGTGTTAGCAAGGGTTTCCAGCTGTAAAAACCCTGCAAAAACAAATTACCCAGTAGAGTGGACTGAGCGCTTTTGACATGACACAAGCACAGGCAAGGTCAGTTTTGGCAAGGATTTTACAGCTGGATGCCCTTACAAATGCCAACCACTTCACAGTGTGAACTGGGGGCTTTTTAAGTGGCACCTGCACTGACAGGGTCACCAAGTAACTTTGCAAGACAAGAAACCTTTGAGAGGGGTGGGGGCGTTGGAGGAGGTCATCTTGTGTCAGGTGATGAATAGTTGGAGTGAGACAGGAATGGGTGTCTTGTAGAGGAGGTACAAGGTTACCCAGCCAGAGAGAAAAAGATCGGGAATGAGGACAGAAACAAGTATTCTAACGTAAAGGAGTGTATTTTGTGTAATGTTGGTTCCGGGTTCAGTCCCACTGCGTGGCACCTTGGGCAAGTGTCTTCTACTATAGCCTTGGGCCGACCAAAGCCTTGTGAGTGGATTTGGTAGATGGAAACTGAAAGAAGCCCATCATATATATGTGTGTGTGTGTATGTATATATATATATGTATGTGTGTGTGTGTATATATATATATATATATATGTGTGTGTGTGTGTGTGTGTGTGTATATATATATATATATATATATATATATATGCGTGTGTGTGTCTGTGTTTGTCCCCCTAGAATTGCTTGACAACCGATGCTGGTGTGTTTATGTCCCCGTTACTTAGCAGTTCGGCAAAAGAATAAGTCCCGGGGTCGAGATGCTCGATTAAAGGCGGTGCTCCAGCATGGCCGCAGTCAAATGACTGAAACAAGTAAAAGAGTAGAGAAAAGAGAGTATATTTGTATGCATGCGCACATAATTTTCACTTTCTCTTCTTCCAGGACGGAGCGTCAGTGGAATGATTTGGCATTTTGTCTGTCGTTGCTTACCTTCAATGAGAAATGTGTTCATAAGCTGCAGGATAACTTCAACTGTTACTCAGACAAACTGGCAAATGACGAACTCTATGAACATATGCTGTCTATACTGAAAAAGGCCAGGACCCGTTGTAAGATAGAATTTAAGGTGAGTTTGGTATCAGAAAATTACTATTTGTAATTCTCACAACAAGAGATATTCAGCAACAGTACTTTAGAGTAATGATTGTTTGCCAACATAACATGGTAGTCCTGGTTTAGGACGAATGTTGCTGTAATTTAGCCCCAGGAGACATCATCACCAACTGGCTATAGGACATGATTGGTGTCCTTATATTTTCAAACAAGGGAATCTGGCATCCCTAATCAGCTCAAAACAGTATCTGTGTATTGCGATTTCTGGTACACAGATATTTCTAGGGTCTACTTTGTCTCTTCATCCTTTGGGGTTCAATAGACTAATTACCATTTGAAGCATTGGGGTCGAAGTAATCAATTAATCCCTCCCTGACAAAATTTCATGTGTAGTGCCTGTAGCAGAATTATTATTATTATTATTATTATTATAAACCCTTTAGTGTTCAGATTATTCTGTCAAATGTAATGCTTATTTATTCACATTGATTCAAATTAATCCTGAATTATCTCATAGCTTCAAGATTCTAATTATGTGATAGTTTAATTTTAGAATAATATTGTAGGGTAAATGTGAGAGGTCAGTTTGAACATAAGATGGGTAGAACTTTTGGGCCGGATATGGCCAGTTTAAATGCTTAAGTGTTAAGAGCAATGGACATCAGAATGGTCATAATAACTGATAAGTGCTAGAACACATGCACTATATATATATATATATATACATTCATTCCTGCATGCATGCACTCACATACTTGATGGACTTAGTTTCTATTTCTGAAATCCACTCAGCTCAGTTTTGTCAATCATCTATGTTGATAATTTTTTTACTAGTGTTTTTGGTTTCTTTTTTAAATTTTATATTTGTTCAGACTACCATTGATGAGATTGAAGCCCAGATAACTCAGTGCCATACCAAGGGACTTGATGAAGCAATTGCAGAGAAGGGTTTTGTGTTTAAGACACCTGCAAAAGCTCCAGCGAAGTCCAAAAAGAGAAGCTCTAGTGTCAGCTTAAAGACTCCAAAACAAAGTAAGCTTTATGTGTGGTCACTTACAATATTTGATGATGCCTGGTAAGTTCATCATCATCAATTCATTGCAGGCAAAGTTCACCACAAAGTAAGTTAAGAGAGATAAGTTCACCGTAAAAGAATTTTTAAAAAACCTTATTTTTGAACTCTAATATGTTTAATCAACAGGTAGGAAACTTCACAGTGAAAAATTTCCTCATGGTGAATTGATGGCAGTGAACTCTCCTGCAATGAATTGATGATGATGAACTTACCTGTAATTATATTTGATGGTATAAAAGATGCACGTTTTTGACAAAGCCCCACCAAATATGTCTTTAAAAATTATCCCTGGCCCTATATGCGATTTTGGATCTTTAATGCATTAAAAACTATTTGTTTTTTGAGTATACACTACTGAAATTGGGATGTCTCTTTATACCACCAAATACGGTAAACATTTATAAACCTTTTTAATACTGTAGGGTTTTATGTGATATTCACACTTGTTGGGTGCCATCATATCTCCTTACATAGTTGTAGAAAGTAGAAATAGCAGGAACACAAATCTCCAAACAAATAGCAATAATAATTTATTTTCGCCAAAATAAGCATTTCATCTCTGGACATTGGTAGCGTGGACACCTGGGTGGAAGCAGCCGAGATTTGTAGTTGGACACAAAATACGAAGACATTTTCACAGACTCGTAACGTCGCTCGACGTCAGAATGCCAGCTCCACGGAGCTGGTCTCAGTCACGTCCTGTCTGGGGCCGAAGAGAGAGAATAGCGGTCAAGCCTAGCTGCTGCTGCTGATGATGATGATGACTGCGCATGAGGGGCTTCCGGAAGACTGATACTTGCGCATGCACAGATGAAAATCCCAAAATGGCATCACTACAGTACCAACCTACTTGAGACTGCTCCTGCATCTATGATACAAATTCCATGTTTTAAAGTCTCTAATTTAGATAGGTTTTATATACAACCTATCAAAATTTCATGTTAATTTTGGTTCCAGATGTTAATGTAATAATATCAGTTATTTTACTAGATTCTTCATTATATTCAACATCATCATCATTGTTTAGCGTCCGCTTTCCATGCTGGCATGGGTTGGACGGTTCAACTGGAGTCTGGGAAGCCAGAAGGCTGCACCAGGCCCAGTCTGATCTGGCAATGTTTCTACGGCTGGATGCCCTTCCTAACACCAATCAGTTGACACAAAGGCAGTGTATTTCCACATAAACGTGGTGAGAAAAGAGTCAAGGATGCTGGGTTTTATCTTTTCTGTTGTTCATGATTCCCGACTCAATTAAAAAGCCCATCTTGCAATTTTTATAGCCAACACCCTACACATGCGCGTGCACACACATGCATACACACATAAATACAGTATAAAATGTGTTGAGAAATAATTTTATTCATGTTGTTTCAGCTAAAGGTGTCTCATCGGAACATAGAGTTACTCCAAGAAAATCACAAAGGAAGAAGAATAAAGCTTCATATTTTTCAAGTGACAGTGGTGAGTTTGTCCACTTTGCTGTCCTTTCATCCTCTCAGGGTCAATAAAATAAAGTAACAGCCAAGTGCTGGTGGGGGGGTCACTATAGTCAACTTTTCATTTCTTTTAAAATTGCTGGCCTTCAGAATAGTTGAAGCATCAGAGAAAATGCCTTGCTAGTTGTTTGGATTCTTTAGGTTTGGAGTTCAAATCCCACTGAAGTCAGTTTTGCCTTTTGTCCTTCAGTTACTAAAATAAAATACCAGTAAAGTACTGAGGTCAATATAATTGACTGTTCCCCCTCCAATCAAATTTCTAGCTTTATGCTTCTATTATTATTGATATTATCATCAATAAGGCGGGAAGCTGGCAGAATTGTTAGCTCACTAGACGAAATGCTTAGCGGTATTTCATCTGCCACAACATTTTGAGTTCAAATTCCACCAAGGTCATCTTTACCTTTCATCTTTTCGAGGTCGATAAATTAAGTACTAGTTAAGTACTGGGGTCAGTGTGATCGACTGTACCCAACTCTCCACAAAAATCTAGACCATGTGCCTATAGTAAGAAGGATGATTATTATTATTATTATGGTGGTGATCTGGCAAAATGATCATGATGATGGTTCCCAGGGCACCTGTTGTTATAAAGATTGTTTGCTTTCACTCCCTGCATTCTAGTTATTTCTATTTACATGTCTTTATATTTGGCTGGTTTCAAGGATATATTCTCTCAATTAGGAGATGCTTCTGTTTTTTTCCTGATTGTCTTTGGTTGGGAAAACAATATCCATTTCATTTGCTTTGCTCACCCTTTCCAGAGAAAATCACACCCTGAATGCCTAGTGTGGGTATATACACACACACATGGTCTCTTTGTATGTGTGTGTGCATGCACATAGTCTCTTTGTGTGTGTGTGTGTATGCATACATAGTCTCTCTGTGTGCATGTGTACATATACAGTCTTTGTGTGTGTGTATGTATGTGTATACATATAGTCTCTTTGTGTGTGTGTGTTTAGATATATTGTGTGTAAGTGTATGCATTCATAGTCTTTGTGTGTGTGTGTACACATACATACTCTTTGTGTATATGTGTGTGTGTATACATACAGTCTTTTGGTTTTTGTGTGTATACATAGTCTCTTTGTGTATGTGCTTGTGTATAAATACATAGTCTCTGTGTGTGTCTGTGCATACATAGTTTCCACGTGTGTGTGTGTATGTATCCACTTTTCCATGCTCTCATGGGTTGGATGGAATCTTGTTTAAGATTTTCTACCGTCAGATGCCCTTCCTGCCACCAACCTCCACATAGTCTCTACAAGTTTCCAAGTAAGGTAATATTTCCCCATGATCAGACATATTTCCATGGAAGATTAGGAAAAGAGGACGTCGTTTGCATGACAAAGACGTTCATTTACTTATCACTCAATCATCATCATTATCGTTTAATGTCTACCTTCCATGCTGACATGGGTTGGACAGTTTGACGGGAGCTGACCAAGCAGAAGACTGCACGCGCACGCACACACACACACACACACACACACACAATGGGCTTCTTTCAGTTTCCATCTACCAAATCCACTTACAAGGCTTTGATCAGTCCAGGGCTATTGCAGAAGACACTTGCCCCAGGGGCCTCGCAGTGGGACTGAACCCAGAACCATGTAGTTGGGAAGCGAACTTCTCGCCACACAACCAGTCTGACACTTTTACATCACAGTAGCCTCAAGCTTTGTTTGATAGAAAATCATATAAAAAAAGGCAAATATAATGTCAGGGTATGGTCAACAATTTGATACGTGCTTTGATTGTTGCTGCTGCTGCTTCTAAAAGTATTAATTTCCACCTTAGCACAAGACCACTCACTATCATCATCATCATCCTCCTCCAAAGTCTGTTTTCCATGCTGGCATGGGTTGGATGGTTTGACAGGAGCTGACCCACTGGAGGCCTGTCCGGGCTCCAATTGTCTGTTTCAGCATGGTTTCTATGGCTGGATGGCCTTCTTAATGCCAAACACTTTGGAGAGTGTGCTGGGTGCTTTTTACGTGACACCAACACTTGCAAGTCAAAGACCTCTCAGCTGAGAGAGGAGAAACCACCTCCTGCCTCTCCCTGATATGACTGGCATTCATTTTTTATCAATCCTTCTGAAATTTGAACTCAGAACATAAGCACATGACATTTCATACACCACTCTGATCCCACCAATCCATTGGTTGTCTTACTACTTAGTTGAACTCTTTTACTTGTTTCATTCATTTGACTGCGGTCATGCTGGAGCACCGCCTTTACTCAAGCAAATCGACCCTAGGACTTTTTCTTTGTAAGCCTAGTACTTATTCTATCGGTGTCTTTTGCTGAACCACTAAGTTACAGGGATGTAAACACACCAGCATCGGTTGTTATGCAATGTTGGGAGGACAGACACACAAATATACACACACACACACACTATATATATATATATATATATATATACACACACACACATATCCATATAAACAACAGGCTTCTTTCAGTTTCCGTCTACCAAATCCACTCAAAGGCTTTGGTCGGCCCGAGGCTATAATAGAAGACACTTGCCCAAGGTGCCACGCAGTGGGACTGAACCCGGATCCATGTGGCTGGTAAGCAACCTACTTGCCACACAGCCACTCCTACGCACTCCTGTTTATTTAGTTTGGTTATTCATGTTTGTCTTTGTCTTTCAGATGAAGAGAATCCACCCTCAGACGACAGCGATGATTTCATTCCATCTTCTAAAACACCCATCAAAAGAACAAGATCAGCCAGGAAACGAGCCCTCACACCGATCAACTAATTTACACAACTCACTGTTGTTGATGTTCACACTGTTCTCACATTCTCTCTCTTTCTCTCTCTCTCTCTCTCTGCTTATTTAATGTCTGTTTTCCCCACACTAGTATGGGTTAGGCAGAGAGATGTCTGAGGCAGCATTAGTTCATGTATATGTGTATGTATAGAATTGTATGTACATGTATAAATGTGTGGGTGGGTGTGTGTATATGCATGTATGGATGTATGTACATGTATGTGTGCGTATATGCATGTATGGATGTATGTACATGTGTGTGTGTGTGTGTATATATATGGATGTATGTACGTGTGTGTGTGTGTGTATATATATGGATGTATGTACGTGTGTGTGTGTATATATGTATGGATGTATGTACATGTGTGTGTGTGTGTATGCATGTATGGATGTATATACATTGTGTGTGTGTGTATGCATGTATGGATGTATGTACATTGTGTGTGTGTGTATATGCATGTATGGATGTACGTACGTGTGTGTGTATTATGTATGTATTGGCAATTAGTAATTTTGGTTTTTTAGTGTGAAATAGAAGTAATTTTTTTTTTCATACAAAGAATGAACCTTAATAATTATATATTTTCCATTTTGCTTGATGACCTTTTGCCATCTTTCTAGCGACTTCGATTCTACACTCATAGAACTTCTGGTCCTTATCAGCAAAAAACTGAAGCAAGTGCGATTTCAGGAACTTTTTGATACCACCTCATATATATCTGTGTGTGTGTGTGCACATATATCTCTGTGTGATGTGTATATGCATATGTATGTGTGTGTGTGTGTGTGTCTGCATATATAGTTCTGTGTGTGTGCATATAAAATTTCTATGTATGAGTTGTTGGAACACATTTGAGTGTTTGTGTCTGTGTGTATATATATATATGTGTGTGTGTGTGTGCCTGTATATATGTGTGTGTGTGTGTGTCTGCATGTATGGATGTATATACATTGTGTGTGTGTGTATGCATGTATGGATGTATGTACATTGTGTGTGTGTGTATATGCATGTATGGATGTACGTACGTGTGTGTGTATTATGTATGTATTGGCAATTAGTAATTTTGGTTTTTTAGTGTGAAATAGAAGTAATTTTTTTTTTCATACAAAGAATGAACCTTAATAAATTATATATTTTCCATTTTGCTTGATGACCTTTTGCCATCTTTCTAGCGACTTCGATTCTACACTCATAGAACTTCTGGTCCTTATCAGCCAAAAACTGAAGCAAGTGCGATTTCAGGAACTTTTTGATACCACCTCATATATATCTGTGTGTGTGTGTGCACATATATCTCTGTGTGATGTGTATATGCATATGTATGTGTGTGTGTGTGTGTGTCTGCATATATAGTTCTGTGTGTGCATATAAAATTTCTATGTATGAGTTGTTGGAACACATTTGAGTGTTTGTGTCTGTGTGTATATATATATATGTGTGTGGTGTGTGTGCCTGTATATATGTGTGTGTGTGTGTGTCTGTGTATATATATATATATATATATATATATATAATATATATATATATATGTATGTATGTATGTGCATGTGTGTTATGTATGGTGAAGCCATTGAGTATATATGAGTGAGGAGAGCATGTGTGTATATGTCTGTGCACAAATGATCATCTTTGTGTGTGTGTAGGTGTATGTCTACATTTCTATTTTTTCTGTGGCCAGCTGAATCTACATCCACCAGATTGCATGCAAAAGCCTCTTATTATTTAACAATGCTAAATGCCCTTAACTTTGAATATTTCTGGGACGACAAATCTGAAATGACTCAGAATTGTGTTTCTCTGGTAAATGGCAGAAGACATCAGCCTTGTGGCTCAAGGGACTAAAACCAATGACATTACTTCTGAGTGAGTACATGTGTGATTTAAGTGGAAAAATTTGAGTTCAATATTCACTCATTCTAAATAACTGTTCAATGTTCACTTCTACTTTGAATTATGTTTTTTGTTTTTTTTTTGTTTACTTTAACATTTTCATCATTTTTCTTGCTGGCATACATGTTTGTTTTTTGTTTTTGTTTGTTTTTTTGTTTTGTTTACTTTGTTCAACTAGTCAACCATCAAAACTTTTTCACTGCCAGATGTGTTTTTGTTGTTCCATGTAAGCAGACCACAATGGTTTGCATGACAACATTCAGATTTTCAACCATATTTTCATTAGTTCTAATATACCTTAACTTTGCAATCATTATATCATGTCAAAAAAATAAATCTCTTTTTTTTTTTTGTTTCAATTACGCAATATTTATAATCTATTGAAATAAAAGTGAATATTTTTTATATCCAGTCAAATTTCTTTTCACTGATAACACATTATTCTACTTCATATTCTAATTGTGACAAAGATTTTATTGAAAAACATGTTTAACCCTTCAGCTTTCAAACCAACCAGGTCCAGCCTTCCACACCTACCTTACAATATCGTTCTAAAAATAATCACATTATCAAAATTTTGAAGCTATGAGATAATGCATGATTAACTCAAAACAATGTGAATAAATAAGCTTTATCTTTGAGAGAATAATCTGGATGCTAAAGGGTTAAACTATCCATGTCTGGGACCCAAATATTGTCCATGTTTTATGTTCAAACCATCCAGGTTCAGCCTTAAATGCCTACCCTACAATTTCATTCTAAAACTGAAGTGTCATCATTGAAATGACAAAGCTACAAGGTGATCCGTGATTGACTTAAAACAATGTGAATAAATAGGCATTGCATTTGACAAAGGAATCTTGAATCCTAAAGGGTTAAAACACAAATATTGTACCTGGATGGATCTTTTTGATATCAGCTCACCTGAGGCCGCCCCACCCTCCGTTTCTATGACACAAATCTACTTTTTTTAGTGATTTGAATTATAGTCTTCCATCAAGATCTCGTGTTAATTTGTTCCAGACACCAGTTTAATTACAGGAAAGTTGATTAACTTCATTATGTTTGTGTGTATGTTTCTCCCACCACCACTTAGCAACCAATGTTGGTGTGTGTGTGTGTGTGTGTGTTTTAAGTTAAGTTAAGTTAAGTTTTTGGCTCAAAAAGCAAAAAGCAAGGCCATGTAGGGGGGCATGGAGTTATGTACAGGGAAGGTGTTCATGCAAAGAGTTCAGGCCATTTCTGGTCAAGAGAGACTTTGAACCGAGCGGTCTTCAGCATCTTCACTATCTCGTCCGGCAGATTGTCTCCCACCACCACTTAGCAACCAATGTTGGTGTGTGTGTTTGTTTCCCATTACCACTTAGCAACCAGTGTTGGTGTGTTTACGTCTCCATAACTTAGAGTTTTGTGCAAAAGAGACCAATGGAATAAATACCAGGTTTTAAAAAAAAATATATATATATATATATATATATATATGTGTACTGGGGTTGAATCATTCAAGTAGAAATCCTTCAAGGTGGTACTCCAGCATGACTGCAGTCTAATGACTGAAACAAGGAAATGATAAAAGACAATTATTCCAAAAATTAACTGAAACAAACACGGCATATATCAACAGAAATATGATAACGAGTTAAATATTTTATTTCTAAACCATATCATACCTCTTTTTAATGTCTGTCCCTTATAGTAGCCCTTGACATTTGCTACCATCCAAGTTAAGAACTACTGGCAGGAATGTGTGTATCTGGATGATTATACTCTTCATGGAGCTCTATATTAATCCGTTGCAGTCAGACGAAATGAGATGTGTGTGTGTATATATATGAGATATGTGTGTGTGTATGTATATATATATATATATATATATATATATATATATAAATTCTTAAATCCTTAAAAATGTTTTAGCCCGAAGGCCTGTTCCGGTGTTTGCTAAATTTACTTGAGAACATTCCTTTCTTAGTGGTATGACCATAGCGGATCTTCTAGCATAATGGATGTCCACTTACAAGTCATGGTTGCTCTTGCTGTTGTTTATTTATGATCAAGAACATGCCAGTCATGATCATCCTGTCCGTCTTTTAAACATTTCAGTCTGGGATTACACATTCAGTTAGTAGTAGTAACTGGTAAGATTTGAACTTGCGACTATAAAATCAGTAGTCCAGAGTCTTAACCCAAACCAACACAAACAATAAACACAAAAAAAACAAATGTGTTCTCTGTTGTGTTAGTAGAGAGATGACTTGGAGACTACGCTCACTATTGGTTCACATGAGGAGGCTGGAGTGGCAGTTAATTTAATTCTTGTTGAGTGTTTCTTGGCCAGCTTTCGACACCCGATTGCTTCAAGAAACGCACCTCTGAAACGGGAACCAGTCAAACAGTACATGCAGAAGTTGAGGCACCTGTTTAGAAAAAAGATACAAAATCAGGGTTTTTTTCTCAAATTATGAAAATGTACCACCAGTGGTACATATGGCAGTTGTGTATAGTTTGCAATGAACCATTTGTGGTACATGTGATGGTTAATGTGTTAAGATAACCTGTTCTGTTTGGTTTAAGAGTTGTTAATGAAAGGTAACTATACACTCCCCTCTAGACACTGAATTTTATGTAGTTGTTACTATGAAAAAGACAATGTTAGGTGTGTTTATCTGCTCTCTGAGGCACTAAACAGTTTATAAATCTACTGCTTGATGTAGAACTGATGAGAAAGGACAGTCTTGAGTTGTCTCTTTTCTTGACATACTAAACCCATTTTAACCCTGTCACATCATATTCCTGTTATGGTGGGGCTGGGTTAAAGTCATCTCTGCCAGATTCTCAGTGAAGTGGTAATAAACAACACATGTAGAAAAAGATGCTGCCAATTGTGTCCATTAGTTTGTCTGCAATCATAACTGTTGAGCTGTATATGCAACTAGTTTTTTTTTTTTGCTCAGGTGTGGGGTAAAGGCCCATCTTAGCACGTAGGACCTGGTTTGATGTTGTGGGGAGTCTTATATACCAACAACAAACAGTATATTGTGTGTGGAGCTTTTTTTCTTCAGGTATAAGTTTTTATGTGCATGAATGTGAAGTAGTCGGGTGGCTACGGTACAGGTGAAGAAAGCAAGAAGTTGATGGTTCATATCCTACCACTGGCAACACATGTCCATATCCAAAACAATATATTGGAATCCAGACTACTTGTAGATAAGTGCAGCTGGGTGATATAACTCCGTGCTATAAGTGGCAAAAGTAGCATGGCAGAATGGTTAAGGGAGTTTGCTTCACAATCATGTGCCCATGAGTTCAATCTCTCTGTATAGCATTTGGAGCAAGTGTCCTTTTACTATAACCTCAGACTGAGTGAAATGGGAGGCAGAAACTATGAAGAAACCTATCAGCTGGATTCTTCTTGTAATTCAGAGATCCAGCTTAATCACAAGCTGTACTTGAGAATTATATTAAGGTACATCTGTCTTTGGAATACTCAACCACTTATATGCTTAATTTAAAGAATACATAATTCAATTGACTAAACAACTGAATATTCACTTCAAAACTGCCAAAGTCATTATTTTTTTCTTATAAGCTGTGGAATTGATGTGTGATTAATCAGCTTAAAATATATATGTATGTTCTGCAATGACTAGCATCCCAGCCAGGGGAATGTTGTGATTTTGATCACTACTTATCATTGTTTGATGTCCACTTTCCATGCTGACATGGGTTTGACGTGGAGCTGTCCAGACTCCAACTGTTTGTTGTGGCATGGTTTCTACAGCTGGATGCCCTTCCTAATGCCAACCACTTAACTGAGTATGCTGGGTACTTTTTATGTGCCACCAGCATGGGTGTGTTAATGCAGCACTAGTATGGGTGCTTTTTAAGTGGCCCCAGCACCTGAAAAAGCACTTGTATGTGTGGAAGACAGCGATTTTACTTAGACTGAGGCATCTTATCAAGTGCAGCAAATCACCACCTCTCCACCGGTCCCTTGTCATTTCCCCATTGCCATAGAAACCAGATAACTGACCCTAAGAGTCCTAGGACTTGAGACAGCAATGTCCAGGGATTGATGACAATGTATATGTATGTGCATGGATACCAGTGGTATATGGTGGTTGTTATATAGGGTGTGCTGCCACACCCAATGCCACCCAATTTCAAGCAAGGGTATTACAAAAGTTTTCTATTATGATTTCTGATTAAATTAACGAGTAAGATTAATATTTATAATGAATTTGCCATTTTTGATGGGTGTGCAGCGCACACCTAGCACACCTGGAATATATGGCCCTGATGGATATATGTGTGTGCGTGTGTGTATACATATGGAAAAGTTACTTACCTGTTAACGTAGAGGAGATAGAAAACAATGGCAAAGACAAGCTGGTGGATGGATTTCATGTGAAGGTCGTGCTGCTTTAGTTCTGTGTTAAGAACGGTGACATATAAAGAAAATGGTAGTGTGAGTATGACAAGGGTGAAGGATTCTATAAGCAACATGATAGTGATTTGTGGGCCCTTGGTTCGATCCGCAGATTGAGATATTCGCATTGAGTCGGAGAACTTTTTGAAATCCCGTGACTTTTTGATCTTACTGATGATAATGATGTTGCTGATGATGATAATAGTGAAGGATAGGAAAAGGAAAAAATTGTGAATGGTGGGCCACAGTTTCTCGTAGAAGATACGGTAGGTCTCGTTTGGAATGTCAACAGTACACAGCTGTTCTGTGCGACCCAGTGGAACAATGTTCGAGGTGAACAAGAAGTGGCTCTCTTTGAGAATGATAATCCAAACAAGCATGAATATAACTCTTTTTGCACGTTTTGTTGTACATAATGTTTGGGCTTTCATCGGAAATAGAATAGCAATTGCCTTATCGACTGTCATAGCAACAGTGAGAATAATAGCATAGTCACTGCCACCCCATCCAAAAAAATTGAAGAACTTACACATGAAATGAGAATCTTCAGACCTGTGAATTGAAGCAGGAAAATTCACATAAAACCAATGAGCTGGCAATACTATTAACAGGCTTGCTGTGTCAGCTATTGTCCCAGCTATCAGGTAGACCGATGTTGAAACAGATGAGAACCAACGCCCAACCATTACTTTGACAACCAGACAGTTACAGATACTCCCGAGAACGATCAAAATAGGTGGCATATAAAGATTGATAATAACAGCAAATCTGTGTTCCCAGTAGAAGTCAAGTGAGGTGATGTTACTGCTACTGCTGTTATCATTATTCCAGTGGCTCTCTGGAGATGAGGGGTAGTGGGTGGTTCTTGCAGGATAATCATTTCGATGGGGAACCGATAAGTTATTTGAAGAATTCACAAAACGCATTTTATAAATGATTAAAATCAATAATTATTGCAACTAAAACATGTTAAATCTCCATAAAATAGGAACAAAATGATTTTCATTTTCCTCTTTTTTGTTTTCTTATTTTGTTAATTTTTTTTTTTTCCGTATATATGTTATGGATATATATGTGTGTTTATAGAGTAAGTTTTAAAATGTGTGACTTTTAACTATTGTGACAGAACTCCATAGGTTCCATTATACTCAGGAACAGATGCTTGGTAAGTTTTTTTGTAAAACTACTGAAGAGGTGGTATCTGCAGATGGTTAATCTTATGTAATCATTGTGTAACTGCCACTGAAACAAATGTAAGGATATTATAACTGAATAATTTAATACTATTTTTCTATCTTGTACTTTTGTATCTATGTGTAATCAGAGACAAGTGAGGTGGTAATTAAGAGGACAGACAAATGGATGTATAAATATGAATTGAATTTTAGAAGTCTGTAAATAGAGAGTAAGAGATAATGTAAGAAGTAAAATAAACAGCCAGGCGGATAGAATAACAAGTAACCATCTGATTCATATCATGGTTCATATCATGTCCTTGGCTAAGGGTAATGTATGTGACCTTGAAATTTAATTCTCAGTTAATTTGATTTTAATTAGGTAGCTCAGGGTAAGAACAATTCACAGGTTTGATAAATGATTTGTTAAGTTGCAGTACTAAGTTTCAGTTCCTCATATGAAAAAGCTACCGTTGAATCAGCTGCTTCTTATCCAGGAGATTTATCTAGCATCTTTTAAATGTTATAGAATCTGGTGATGAGCACCAAATGCTACGTGACTCATTGGGAATGAAAAAAAGGTATTAACTGAGTAGTATGGGTGCATGTGAATTAATAAGTTTAGTAGACATGCACATATTTGCTGATATACATACACACATATGTGTGTATGTATTTATTAGTATTTGATGAAAACTCTCAGCTTATTTTGCTGGGTATGATGTAATGTGTCCACAGACTAAGGTGACATTTGTTTACTGATCCTGCTTCAAGAAACCTGCAGAGAACTCTTGCAGTTCCAAGGAATGACGGTTTTTGTAGGTGTTCTGTCTGTACATTTGTACCAATCATTTTCAGCCACTATTATTATTATTCTCTATTTGACTTTTGCTTTACATTTGTACAAGTTGGCTCCAAGTCTCACCCAGAGACCTCAAGAGACAACAAGTTGGAAGTTCATGTTGGTGTTATGCCTAGGGTGCCATATATTTGGTTTTGTACTTAGTGTTGTACTAGTGAATGTTTAAGAAACCATAAGAAAATTATGTTTGTTTTAAAACTTGAGATTACATAGAAAGTATTTTGCGTAGGATTATTATTATTATTATTATTGTTGTTATTGTTGTTAAGGCAGTGAACTAGCAAAATCATTAGCATGCCGAGTGAAATGCTTAACAGTATTTCATCTGTCTATATTCTAAGTTCAAATGCCACTGAGGTCAACTTTGCTTTTCATCCTTTTGGGGTCGATTAAACAAGTACCAGTTACGCACTGGAATCGATGTAATTGACTTGCCTCCTCCCTTCAAATTTCAGGCCTTATACTGACAACATAAAGGATTATTATTATTATTTATTGTCTTTGCACAGCTTCCAATGCTGGATATGTACTACAGTGCCAGCTGTTCACTACCAGTGAACTAAAAGTCACAACCTTATTTTTCAAGCACCATCCACAGTATTTGAGTCGTTGTCCTCCACTCTTATTGCAACCCCTATTTGTTCCATGTACTTCTCAAGATTTTTGTTCAAGATTTATTATTATTATTATTATTGTAATTATTGTTGTTGTTATTACTTCACAGCATTTCTTCAGATATTACATTCAGAGTTTAAATTCTGCCGAGATTGACTTGGCCTTCCATTCTTTCTGGGTTGATAAAATTAAGCACCAGTCAAGTACTGGAGTTATTATAATCAACAGTCCCGCTCTCCCAAAATTTCAGGCCTTGTGCCTATAATAGAAAGAATGGTTGTTGTTGTTGTGGGTACTTGACATAGATGGGCGGGATTAAGTGTCAGTAATCAACATGTAGTGTCTGAGAGGTGAAGGTTTCAATCCTGCAACAGAGAAAGATAAGAAAAATATATTTGTCAAATATATACTTAGAGTGGTGGTGGTGGTGGTGATGAAGAGGAGTGCTGGTAGTGGGAAGTGATGATGATGATGAGGAGGAGGAAGACGAGTGCTGGTAGTGGGAAGTGATGATGAAGAGGAAGAGGAGTGCTGGTGGTGGGAAGTGATGGGGAGGAGGAGGAAGACGAGTGCTGGTAGTGGGAAGTGATGATGAAGAGGAAGAGGAGTGCTGGTAGTGGGAAGTGATGGGGAGGAGGAGGAGGAAAACGAGTGCTGGTAGTGGGAAGTGATGATGAAGAGGAAGAGGAGTGCTGGTAGTGGGAAGGGAGGAGGAGGAAGAGGACTGCTGGTTGTGGGAAGTGATGATGATGATAATGACAATGTGATGGTGATTGTTTTGGTTGTG
>NC_043022.1:10562807-10575307 GCF_006345805.1 Octopus sinensis
GGTTGTGTTGACCGCACGTGGTGAAATGATAGGGAAGGAAAAATTGTAAAATGGCAGAATGCTAAATTGAAGGAAAATTTTGAAAAATTGATAAAATATATATATATTAATTCAAACTGGTTTTCATCATAATGTGACTTTTCAAGAATTGTAAAGAAAAATTTTTTTTTTAAATGTGAGGAGGGGGAAAAAAGAAAATTATATTGTTTTTTGCAAAAAAATAATATATACAAAAATTTTTAAATAGGTACTCCGATACATTGTAAAGTCTTTGTGTATCTTGAGTTTAATGATAGTTCACCAAAAAATTACCTTGAAGTATTGAGATCCAATGGGATTAAATCCACGTGTTGTTTAATTTAATTAAGGGTGTCTCTTAAGTGAATGGCAAAACAGGAAGTAGAAGTCCAGTTCCTGTGTTGTGAATAAGGGGAGACAACTCTATGGGTTTTAAGCTCTTCAATTTGTGTTTATAAATTTTTTATAATAAAGGGTGTTAATAAACCTTAAATTATAAAATTATCCTTTTAGCTTCATTTGCATTATCTTTTTTTATATAATTGTTTGCTAACAACATTCAGATTTTAACACTTTATATTTATTGTTTTCTAATTATATAAATTTGTATAAACCAATTTATAATTACATTTCAGATTGTTATGTCATATATAATAAAAATAATAGTAATAACAACAATATTAATAATGATATTTAAAGAATATAAGTTTTAGCGTGAAGTGATGACTGCATGGTATCCTTATATGTTTGTGTTAGTACATCCATGAAGAATGAGGTAGAAAAAAGAAGTATGATCAACGAGGAGTTTGCATATTAAGATGCGTTTTGAATTTTTCAATAAAGAGATTCTCCTTGTTAATTCTCTCCTGTGTGGTGATTCCGTCTTTACATTGATAGAAGGTGAATATGTAGAATTTGGGATTTTTGTCTTTAGCGCATGTGTCTATGTTGTCACTCAGTGGGATTTGCCGGTATTCCGGGAGATTTATTTGTTCTTTATGCACCGCTACTCTTTTACGTAACGGGAGACTCGTTTGTCCAACATAATTATGTTGGCAACCGGCGCATGTGAGAACGTAGATAAGGTTCTCGGAGGAACAGGAGAAGTTGGTCTTGATTTTAAACTTCATTCCTTGTTTGAAGATAAATTCAGAGCCTTAAAGTAGGAAGGGGCAGGTGCCACAGTTTGGGCGTGCACATTTTTTAACCGCTGGGGGTGGATGTGGTATGTGAAGTTTGGCATTTGTCAAGAGTTTTTTTAAAGATTTGTGTTGCCTTTTACATTTGAGGATTTTGTGTGTATTTATAATGTTTTTTATTTTTGGGTCTGTTGACAGTAGAGTGAGGTTTTGTATGATTGTGGTGTATGCTTCGATATTTTTGGGGTTGTGTGTGTTGTTGGGTTGGGTGGTTTTCAGTGTAATTTATATAATTAGAAAACAATATAAATAAAGTGTTAAAATCTGAATGTTAAGTTAGCAAGCAATTATATAAAAAAAAGATAATGCAAATGAAGCTAAAAGGATAATTTTATAATTTAAGGTTTATGAACACCCTTTATTACAAAAAATTGATAAACACAAATTGAAGAGCTTAAAACCCATAGAGTTGTCTCCCCTTATTCACAACACAGGAACTGGACTGTTACTTCCTGTTTTGCCATTCACTTAAGAGACACCCTTAATTAAATTAAACAACACATGGATTTAATCCCATTGGATCTCAATACTTCAAGGTAATTTTTTGGTGAACTATCATTAAACTCAAGATACACAAAGACTTTACAATGTATCGGAGTACCTATTTTTTAATTTTTGTATATAATTATTATTATTTTTTTGCAAAAAACAATGTAATTTTCTTTTTTTCCCCTCCTCACATTTAAAAAAAATTTTTTCTTTACAATTCTTGAAAAGTCACATTATGACGAAAACTGGTTTGAATTAATATATATATATTTTATCAATTTTTCAAAATTTTCCATACACCCATTTTCATAAAAAATTTCCTTCAATTTAGCATTCTGCCTTTTTACAATTTTTCCTTCCCTATATATATGAATAAATGAAAGAATGGAGTCGAATGTAGATTTTAACAAAATTCCTTTACTCTCGGCACATGTTTCGAAGACGGCATACTTTTAATTCCGAAGGAATAAAGGGTGCATTATGCCATCTTCTCATCAGGAAAGATAAGGAGCCTCTTTCTGCCACAAGACGAACCCCAGACAACCAAGATTCATCTTAAAGGACCACAAACAGAACTTTCATACCAACCCAGCATTGCGGCTCATATGCCCTTCCAGTTCAGACATCGGTACCCTTAGTAAATACATATTAGATAAGTATATACCTATATTAATTAATAAGTTAAAACTCAGCTTATGGTCCAACTCTGCTCAAGTCGTAGAGTGGTTTACTTCTATTACCGATAAGGCCAAAACAAAATTTATACAATTCGATATATCTAGTTTCTACCCTTCAATCAACACTAGTGTACTTAATAAGGCCCTATGGCACGCACACAATAAGGCAGGCCTCTCCAGAGATGAAATTGATGTGATATTGGTAGCTAGAAAATCTTTCATACAGTTCGATAGCAAGTTGTGGGTCCGTAAAGACACCCCTAACGCATTTGATGTACTAATGGGAAGTACAGATAGCCGATTTGGTCGGAATTTATATCCTCTGTGAAATGGCCGACCAATTCCCGGACATCTGTGGAGGTCTTTATCGCGACGATTGTCTACTTTACCTCCAGAATGCTTCAAACCAAAAAATACAGAATGTTAAGATCAGATTAGTTAGGTTTTTTAGTAGAATGGGCTTGAGCATAGTTTTTGACAATGAGTTAACTAAAGCCAACTTCTTAGACATTACCCTCAATCTGCAGAATAACTCATACTTCCCTTATCATAAACCTTCTACTAATCTAAAATATATCAGCATTTTCAGTAATCATGCCAAGCCAATTACCGATAATTTAGTTAAAAACATATCTCTGAGACTATCAAAATTATCTGCTAATGTCGACATCTTTAACCAAAAAGCGGAATTCTATAACGCCGCCTTGTCAAAAGCCGGTTATAAGGAAAAAGTATCATACATCGATCCAGCTCATTCTAAACCAACATATGCTTCTCAAGATAGGAAAATTACTCATAATAGTAGTAATAAAAATAATGATTCCAATTCTAATAGTGCCAACACCCCTGTACATAAAATAAATCCTTTACAGACTAGGGGAGGTAAGCGCCACCCAACTCCAAATTTCCAACACAGAAATTTTCCCCTTACTGTCACAAATAACACTAGGAACAATTCAAAGTCCACAAAAAACTGTATCTGGTTTGTAATACCTTTCGGAAAACAAATCAAATCGAACCTTCCCTTACAGTTCCGTGAAGCCGTTGCTAGGAACTTTCCCAGTAATTCTAGATATCATTTCATTATCAATTCACACAAGGTAAGAATAGCATTCTCTAACACTAGGAATCTTTCGCAAATTATTTCTTCCCATAATAACAAGCTGCTAAATAAAAATTCTTCACCTGGGAGTTCCAGCACTAATCTTTCCAATTCCAACCCATCATACAATCACAATAATAGAGATAGTATTGATAGTAACAGCATTCGTAGCAGCATTAGTGTTAGCAATGATAGTATTAATAATAGTATTAGTCGGGTTAATAACAGCGGTAGTGTTGATGGTAACAACAACAACGGTACTATTGTAGGGGATATTGCTGGTTGTAGTACAATTAATAATAATAGAAATAGTGTAGTTGTTACCGCTAGTAGTAATAAAAGCAACAATCATAACAATAAAAACTCCGTCTCGATCTCTGAGGAAAACCCTAATAGATTAAAATTTTTGTCCAGTAATTCCAAAATTAAGAATTCCATTTACCAGTGTAGAATTTCTTCCGGTACCGATGTCTTCTTCTATATAGGTGTGACAACTCAGTTATCCAAGAGAATTTCCAATCATTATTCGACTTTCCGAGATAAGAAAAAACGACATAGTACAGGACTGAGTAAATTAGTTTGGCGTCTTAAAGACAATAATATATCTTTCAAGTTGGATTGGTTTATATTGTCTATATCATTTCCTTTTGACAAGGGCAAAAAATTTTGTAACATTTGTAATTCTGAACTCTTCTATATCCTTTTCGCCCTAGTAAACACACTCATAGAAAAATCGTATAAGTGTAAGCATTGGCAGAAACACACTTTCCACTCATATAAATAATATAGATAACCACTTTAGTTTTAACAATTGGCTTTCCGTCAACACCACTGCCATAGACAAATTCTTTCCTATGCCTTTGAACTTTCTTTCTGCTCCGTTATTTATTCCATTACTACTAAATATCTTTGACGTAAGTTTATATATCTCCCTCTCTCTCTCTCTATAACACACACAATCAAACACACAGACACAAATTTTACACCTTACTGTTAAGTATTTTTGACGTTTGTCTCCCTCACACGCACAATCACACATACACACACACAGACACAAATGCAGTTATATACCCGCACTCATACACATACACAAAAACTCACACTCATTATCACAAGCACACACCTGCACATCCCCATACATACAGCATACATAGTGTCCCCTACCTATTTTAATACTCCTTCTACCCATTTTTGACGTCATTGCTTATAACGGATTATTTTAAAAAAACACTCATTTTCACTGTGGTCACCATGTAGGCAATCACCAAAAACTTTTGTTCGTCTTGTGGCTGAAAGAGGCTCCTTATCTTTCCTGATGAGAAGATGGCATAATGCACCCTTTATTCCTTCGGAATTAAAAGTATGCCGTCTTCGAAACATGTTTCGAGTGTAAAGGAATTTTGTTAAAATCTACATTCGACTCCATTCTTTCATTTATTCATATAAAAAACACAGAAATTTCCACACGAGAACCCGGAGTTTCTACCCTTGACAGGTCGCTGCAACCGTGTTTTCTGACGTGAATTTGCTACCCAGGTATCGCTTAAACGAATTTTCCATGCTAGGATAATTCATTCACCTACTTAAATATATATATATATATACACACATATATAATATATATATATAATCAGCCAAAATTGCGAGGATGATCCGGTTCTTGACTGAAGATTTAAGGCTTCGAATGTCCCGTCCGTGTTTTTTGTATCGTCTTCTAAATGTTTTGCGTTCTTGTCCCAGTTTGTATTTTTTTACATATACATACATATATATATATATATATACACACACACACACACATATATATATATACTAGCTGAAGGTGACCCGCTCTACGCACGGGTAAGAGTGTGGTTGTTACTTTCTGTTGCTTCCTTTGGCCGATTGCAGGGCCGCCTTGACTGGTTTCTGTGCTGGTGGCATGTAAAAAGCACCAACCGATCGTGGCCGCTGCCAGCCCCCCTGGCACCTGTGCCGGCGGCACGAAAAAAGCACCCACTACGCTCACAGAGTGGTTGGCGTTAGGAAGGGCATCCACCTGTAGAAACACTGCCAGATCAGACTGGAGCCTGGTGCAGCCTCTTGGCTTCCCAGACCCCGGTCAAACTGTCCAACCCGTGCTAGCACGGAAAACGGACGTTAAACGATGATGATGATGATGATTCTCCCTCTTTGTTTCTCTCTCCTTTCTCTCTCACTTTCCCCACTCTCTTACTCTTCCTTTCTCTCGGACTCTCCCTCACTTTCTCTTACTCTCTATCTTTATCTATCTCTCTCCCATTTATAAACAACAAAAGATCTTGAGTAAGTTGAGAAATAAAATATTTAGAAAGATCAATCATAAATATCAGGCAGTAACAACGGAAAGGTCTGCTTCAAGGCATACAGCAAAACGCTAACATTTAAAAGGGACAGACGAACTTGCGAACTGAATAAAAATAATAAAATATTGGAAACCAAAGTTTGAAGGGATAGAATCTGAGGATAGTAGAGTCACCATGGCTGGCATTTCTTAACGACGGACAGCAACATTTTGACAGTTTAACGGCTGGCGTATAATTTTGTACTTGATGTAAAAGAAAATCCCTAAGCACCAAGTTTTGAAGTGATTCTTTCTCACGACAGTAGACTCACCATGGCAAGCATTCAAAACTTCATCATGGACAGCAACACATTGACGATTAAAAGGCTGGCACAAATTTTTTAGCTTGATGTAACAGAGAATTCCTAAACACCCGCCACTTTAAATTTTAATCCCCTTCCAGCCCCATTTAGACCCCTTTTCACATTTTGGTTAATATAACCCGATTTCATTCAGGTCTACTGGGGCCACATTTTATAAGATGAGGAATTTCGTCCTAGAGGTGACGCCTTTCATTTGAGGAAAAAAAATAGTTGTCATGCAAACTTGCCAGCACTTTTAACATAGGTCTGCATATTTTCAGCTCAACCGACCACATAATGCACACATTATATATATATATATGTATATATGTGTGTGTGTTGGAGTCTCTCTCATACGTGAGCGTTGACGCTGAATTCGACTAGTAAGCAGGTAACCTTGTCTTTGTTGAAATAGTTGTGAGCTGCTGGAGTTATTTCTGTGACGTGTAATAGGAATTTCCATATCCTCCGAGGAAACGAACTGTTGACCCAGACAATTAGAATTAATTTTAATAAAAGCATCAATTTAAGAAAAAATAATAAAGTAGTAAAAAATGAAAATTTAGCACGAAAAATTTGCAGGGTTCGAAATAAATGTTAAAATGTAATAGATACGAAAAACCTACGTTATCACCAGAACACGAATGCTCGTTGGTGTGTTCTGTTTGTATTTGCTCCATTGGCGCGTTGACAGGCAGACAATAGAATGCGATGGCGAGATTCATAATATTTGTTGTCATGATTGTGTGGTGTTGGTGGGGATGATAATTCTCTGTATGAATGCAGACAGATACATAAAAGAACGCCATTTGATGAAGTGAAAGTGATGGGAAGGTAGGAAGTAGAGTGAATGAAAAAGTGCTGGGAAGGGAGGAAATAGCGTGAGTGAGTGAGAAAGACAGATACATTAAAGAATGGGAGTGGACTTGTCAAAGTGGGTTTTTGGCCCTTGCAACGACACCTTTTAAGATAGGGATTTCTAACATAGCCCACGGGCATCGTCACCTCATTTTACATGTCCCTGTAAATTTTGGAGTCAATCCGGCGGGTTGTAGTGGCCTTGAAAGCGATCCAAGTGGTCCAAATGCATTTCAGTTTTATATATAGAGATATATATATATATATATGCACATATATATGTTTGTGTGTCTGTGTTTGTCCTCCTAACATCGCTTGACAACCGATGCTGGTGTGTTTACGTCCCAGTAACTTAGTGGTTCAGCATAAGAGAGTGATAGAATAAGTACTAGGCTTACAAAGAATAAGTCCTGGGGGTCGATTTGCTTGACTAAAGGCGGTGCTCCAGCATGGCCGCCGTCAAATGACTGAAACAAGTAAAAGAGTAAACTCTTCTATGTGTGTGATATATATATTTTTCTCTGTATCAACCATACTGTTGGATGTTGTTATACACCACTAATCACAATGCACTTCCTCACATTATTGTAGCCTTTGAATGGCAAGTAGACCAACATTAATCCTAACCAGAATACCAGTCCATTGCAGGGTTATCAATTTATAGCTGAGGGGATTAAGCGCAACATGAAATAAAGTGTTTGGTTCAAGAATACAATGCAATGCCAGTCTGGAAATTGGAACCACAATTTTGCAGTATTGAATGCAACACTCTAACCACTAGTCCACCCACACATGCATTTATTTAATGTCATCTAGGTGTTAATAAGCTCAACGTGATTTCAAAGCTCTTATACAGTCATTGGCTACCATATGCCATCTTATAACAGATTTACTCCTTTTACTGGATAAACATCTGGAAATTTATTAGTGTATGCAGAATATATGTAGAAATAAGTTCGGTATACACTAACACATTTCGACATGTAATTTCCATTTTGTTTTATAAATTTTTATACATACATACATCTGTATGTGTGTATGCATGTATGTATGTATGTATGTATGTATGTATGTATGTATGTATGTATGTATGTATGTATGTATGTGTATGTATGCATGTATGTGTGTGTATGTATGTATATATGTATGTGTATATATGAGTGTATATATATGTACGTGTATGTGTGTATGTATATAAGTATGTATGTATATATGTAAGTATGTATGTGTGTGTGTATTGGAGTGTCAAATCCGAAATTTTGAATCCATTACATTAATAATAAAAACCTGTCAGACACAAAAATCATTTTATAAAAGGTGACCCCACTCTATTGTCATTGCTTTCCAGAGCTTAACACTTGGCCTGTGTCTCCATAATTGTTCATCAGAACATCTAAAATCTATATATACATAAATCTATATATCAGTAATCTATATATGAGTGTGTATGTGTGCGTGTGTGTATGAGACGAAGAAAACGAACAATATCAAACAATTTTTTTTTGTCCATTTGTTTCTTTAAGTGGTAATGATGGTGGTGGAAAATGTTGGTGGTGGTGAGGATGAGGTATTTAGGTCATACTATATATTAAATTTTTGAAATCTATTTGAAAGAAATTGTCATATGTCTGAAAAATTTTTAGCTATTTCATCATCATCATCATCATCGTCGTTTAACGTCCGCTTTCCATACTAGCATGGGTTGAACGATTTGACTGAGGACTGGCGAACCAGATGGCTGCACCAGGCTCCCAATCTTGATCTGGCAGAGTTTCTACAGCTGGATGCCCTTCCTAACGCCAACCACTGCAAGAGTGTAGTGGGTGCTTTTATGTGCCACCGGCATGAGGGCCAGTCAGGCGGTACTGGCAACAGCCATGCTCAAATGGTGTTTTTATGTGCCACCTGCACAGGAGCTAGTCCAGCGGCACTGGAAACAACCTCGCTCGAATGTTTTTTCACGTGCCACCTGCACAAGTTCCAGTAAGGTGACGCAGGTAACAATCACACTTGAATGGTGCTTTTTATGTGCCACCATCATAGAAGCCAGTTAGCTGCTCTGGCAACGATCATGCTCAGATGGTGCTCTTAGCGCTCCACTTGCACGGGTGCCAAAAATAATATTTCTTCTCTTCTTTTCCTCTTCCTCCCCCTCTTTCTTCTTCAATCCTGTTTATTTCCAGTTAAATAATCTTGTTTAAGATTATACTAAAGATTAACTAATTATCCCCAATCATCCTTAATTTAAATTAAATTTTTATAATTGTTTTAATATGCAAGGACATGTAAAATTAATTGGGGAAATTTTAATCAACAACTCACTGAATTTCAGTTCGTTTATGTCACTAATGGAGATGGAATACTGCATGTATTTTTTTATATTTTACTTGTTTCAGTCATTGAACCATGGCCATGCTGGGGCACCACCTTGAAAAATTTCAGTTGAACAGTTTGACCCTGGTATTTTTTTTTAAGTCTGCCTCTCATTCTCTTTGTTTCTTTTGTTGAACTGTTAAGCTACAGTGATGTAAACAAACCAACACCAGTTGTCAAGCAAGAAGTGGAGGTAGAAAAACACCGCACACACACACATACAACAGGCTTCTACACAATTTATGTCTACTAAATCCACTCACAAGGCATTTGTTGGCCTAGGGTTTATAGCAGAGGACGCTTGCTCAAGGTGCCACACAGCGAAGGATTCCTCTTCCTTGCTCACAGACTCCTTATGCCTGAAAGTATCTTGTATCTCTATAAGGCCCCCATTCAACCTTGCATTGAATATTGCTGTCATCTTCAGACTGGTTCCTCCTTTGAGTGTCTTAACTTGCTTGATTGAAATCAGAATCAAATTTTCAATATGGTGGGTCCTTTTCTTTCTACTAGATTGGAGTCTTTCGCCTATCATTGAAATTTTTCTTTGTTGTATCTTTCTTATACATGTTTCCTTAGTCATTGCTTTCACGAATTTTCTTGTCTAGTACCCTCAATCAAACCCTTCTAAACATCTCACCTGCTTCTCTTCCTGGGCACATCATTTCTCTTTCAAGCTTCCTGTTAATCATAAGTTTTTTTTTTTTTTCTAATAGCTTTTTACTTTGAGCTGCAGCTCTCTAGAATCCAATGCCATTGTGTTGTTTTCCTGTCAGATATAATATTCAGTCTTTTTAGGGTTTCTGTCAATTGATGTCTTCTAAATTTGTAGGCCCTTTCTTTTACTTCTTTGTAGTTCCATGCACTACAGTAGCCTCAAGCCTTGTTTGGAACAAAATCATTAGGGAAAAATGATGAGCAAAAAATAAACAATTACCTTTTAGATTAAATTCAGAGATACCAGATAATAATATGGATACTGGACAAAAGAGACCAAAAATTATAAATTTTTCAAAGTACTTTGACCTTTTAGCACTTAAACCCCAAGAGAACATCTCTAGCTGGTTAAGGATGTACAACTGCATCTGATATATTGTGATCAAGGAAACAAATGTGATGGGACCAGGATACCAGTCTGGTTTCAGGCTATTTCTGCCTCTCTTCAGTACTAGACACCTCATCTGCTAGAGATAGCAGCAGCTCGCCTCCACTCACAATACATATAAATTCAGGCAACACACAGTCCCTGATTTTGCAACAAGCTAAAAAGCTGGTCCTAAAATCTCTCTAAGAGATGATCACAGTAGTTGTATAAGCAAGCAATGTTCATAGCCACTTCAGCATGGCTCAGTAGCTGTGTGCCACTTGAATTTATATATATTGTGAGCAGAGGTGAGCTACTGCCATCTCTAGCAGACAAGGTGTCCAGTACTGAAGAGAGGTAGAAATAACCCAAAACAAGACTGGTATGCTGGTCCTGTTGCTAGAAAGTGGTAGGGATTCATTCCCTTGATCACAATATATCTGATGCAGCTGTGCATCGTTAACCAGCTAAAGGAGATGTCCTTGGGGTT
The DNA here is from genome assembly GCF_006345805.1 of Octopus sinensis. NCBI lineage: Eukaryota > Metazoa > Mollusca > Cephalopoda > Octopoda > Octopodidae > Octopus > Octopus sinensis. The sequence goes on from NC_043022.1 coordinate 10,573,762, forward strand.
AAAAATTACAGTAAATACCGTTTAAATGGAACAGCCACTGTTGAAGTGGCTACAAACATCACTTGCGAATACAACTACTGCAATCACCTCTTAAAGAGACTTTAAAATTAGATTTTAAGCTTATATATATATATATATATATATATATATAAAGCATTAATAAATCTCCAAACGAGATATATATATATATATATATACTAGCAGTATCGCCCGGCGTTGCTCAGGTTTGTAAGGGAAATAACTATAAAGCATTTTTAGAGAGTTATAGCCAAAAAATAGCAAAAAAATGGAAAAAAAATTATGGTAAATTTTTTTTGAGAGTTAAAAAAGATGGAGTTGCGTCCCCTAGACGGTCTGTGGTTTGGGTTTCTGATTCTCGACCCCATGTCGAATTTATCGATTTTTTTTCAGAACTGGGGGAACTTTTCAAAATTTTCGCTGCATTAGTTTTGAATTATGACATTGGGCTATGTGTGTGTCAAGTTTCATCAGAATCGGTTGAAAGCCGTGGTCAGAGTGAGGGTACGAGAAAACAGACACACAGAAAACGCACAGACAAACTGCCGTTTATATAGAGAGAGATATATGTATATATATATACATATATATATATATATTATATATATATATATATTATATATATATATATATATAAAACTGTAGTTGTGTGAGTGTCTGTCCCCTTCGTTTAGATTCCTAACTACTCCCACATTTTGCGATGCAGTTTAACCAAATTCGGGTATCTTATAGTCGTGATTCATATCGAGCCCGTCTGGGTATTAGCGTGCCTCTACGATGAGTCTACGATTTTAAAAATAATTTAACATCATTTTTTTCCATTTTAACGCATATTTTTTTAATTGGCAGCGGAGTTGGCGTCCATGCTCACACCTGCACCTGTGTTGCTTCTCCCCCTTCTTCCCTCCCTTGTGAAGCTGTGGGGAAGGGAGTGTAAGGAAATCAACGTCGTAAAGCGTTGTCAAGGAGACCAGCGTTCTTTTAGAACAACGACTTCATGGCTTGAAGTCGCCAAAACAGAAATCACTAAAAAAGCTGAAACAGATCCACAAAAATTGCAAAAACCACCACACAGGGCAGGTTTCCTGTGCAAACAATTTGCACAACCGAATGTTTTAGTTGTTGCACAAATCTTTATATATAAAAGTGAAGTTGTGTGTCTGTCTCCTACGATTTAGATTCCTAACTACTCCCACATTTTGCGGTGCAGTTTAACCAAAACCGGGTATCTTATAGTCGTAATTCATATCAAGCCCTTCTGGGTATTAGCGCGCGTCTACGATGAGTCTACGATTTAAAAAAAAATTTACCATCATTTTTTCCATTTTAATGCATTTTTTCGCTATTATATAAGTGTAGTAACTCTCTAAATATGTCTACGATGAGTCAACGATTTAAAAAAAAAATTACCATAATTTTTTATCCATTTTTAATGCATTTTTTGCTATTTTTTTGCTATAACTCACTAAAAATGCTTATATAATTATTTCCCTTACAAACCCGAGCAACGCCGGGCGATACTGCTAGT
>NC_043022.1:10580307-10595307 GCF_006345805.1 Octopus sinensis
AGTAACCCATCTCACTCAAATGGCCCCTGAATAAGGGTTGTTTAAAGATGTTAGGAAAAAAAACGACCATATTTCCAGAGATTAATTATCCAAACCCTAAAGAATCCCTCTCAACACATGGCTATGATGCTCCCCCACTACTTCTGCTTGTGATCAGAGATGCACATATCATCAGCCTCTAAGGGACTTGCTTAACTGGTGAAGGTCAAACAACTGACAAGCAAATCTGTGGTATTGAGCAGAATATTTGCTGTAGCCTGTCATACCAAGACAAAACAATGTACATGATAACACTTCCAATCAGTTAAGATCAAATGCCATGAGAGCCACTGCCTGGTACTGCATCAGGGCATGTAATTTTATTTGTTGTTGTTGTCATTGTGGTTGTTGTTGTTATCACCATTATTATTTAGGTGGTGAGCTGGCAGAATCATTAGTATGCTGGATGAAATGCTTAGCAGTATTTCGCCTGTCACTATGTTCTGAGTTCAAATTCAACTGAGGTTGACTTTGCCTTTCATCCTTTCAGGGTCAATAAATTAAGTACCAGTAAAACACCGGAGTTGATGTAATTGACTAGTCCCCACCCAACAAATTTGATGCCTTGTACCTCTAGTAGAAAGGATCATCATCATTATTATTATTATTATTATTATTATTATTATTATTATTATTATTATTATTATTATTATTATCATTATTATTACTATTATTATTACTATTATTATTACTATTATTATTATTAAGGCAGCAAGCTGACAGTTTTCATCTGTTGCTGCGTTCTGAGCTGAGATCTGCCGAGGTCAACTTTGCCTTTCATCCTTTCAGGGTCAATAAAATAAGTACCAGTAAAATTATGGGGTCAATGTGATCGACTCATCCCCTCTCCCAAAACAGCTTCCCTAGTGACAAAATTTGAAACCATTATTGCCTCCGCCTTAGCGAAGGCGGAGGTATTGTTTCAGTTGTGTTTGTTTGTCCATTATCTCAAGAACCACTGGATGGATTCAGATGAAACTTTCAGGGATGTTTGGCCTTGTCACTGGCACAAGCTGATTAGAAATTTCAGGGCCTTGTGTCTACAGCAGAAAGGATCATTATCATTATTATTAGGGCAGTGAGCTGGCAGAATTGTTCGTACATTGGACAAAATGCTTAGTGGTATTCCACCTTTCATCCCTTCAAGGCCATTAAATTAAGTACCAGTTCTGCATTAGAATTGATATGATTAACTAGCTTGCTCCCTTAAAATTGCTGGCATTGTGCCAAGATTTGAAACCATTATTAATATTATATTCAAATTCTGACAAGGGTGACTTCGCCTTTTATTAGTACTGGTTAAGCACTGGGGTCAACAGAAACCCTCTCTTCTAAAATCACTGGCTTTGTGTCAAAACTGAAAACCATTATTTTTAATAAGGCAATGAGCTGGTAGAATCATTAGCACACCAAGAAAAATTCTTATTTACGTGTCATCTGTCTTTACATTTTGAGTTCAAATTCTGCAGAGGTCAAGTTTGTCTTTTATCCTTTCAGGGTCTATAAAATAAATACCAGGTGAACAACGGGGTCAATATAATCAACTAGGCCCTTCTCCACAAATTTCAGGCCTAAATTATAAATATTATTAAGAAATCTCTTAGCTACATGTAATCTGTCTTTACATTTTGAGTTCAAATCCCACAGAGGCCAAGTTTGTCTTTTATCCTTTCAGGGTCTATAAAATAAGTACCAGGTGAACACCAGGGTCGATATAATTAACTAGGGCTTTCCCCATAAATTTCTGGCTTATATTATAAAAATTATTAAGAAATATCTCAAAATGAAATCTTACTTACTGCTGGCTGGCATGTACTGTTCTTTCCCTGCCTGTCTCTATGTCTGAATCTCCGTAAACTGTACCAAGTATTGTTATTATATATGTTATGAAAGTTTCCTCCTTCATAACACTCATACACACACACACACACATACACACACACACACACATGCACATGCTTAACACACATACAGGTACACCCGCCCACCCACCCACACACAGACACTCGCACACCCATATATGTTTGCATGTGTGTATGGATGTATGTATGATTGTATACATACATACATGTATATATGCATATATATATATGTAAGAATACATACACACCCACACCCACACATATATATACATACATACATGTGCGTGTGTGTGTGCATATATATATGCGTGGGTATGAGTGTGTATGTATGTATTTCTAAAAGAATAGATACAAAACAAATGCTTACACACACACACACACAAATGCATATATATACATACACATACATGTATGCACATATGCACACACACGCTTACAAATTGATAATTTATGTTTTTCCAAACATACTTATGTGTTATTTTTGTATGTTATAATCAATTGCTTGTTTTGCAAGGAGAGAGAGAGAGAGAGAGAGAAAGAGTAAGAGAGAGAGAGAGGAGAGAGAGAGAGAGAGTAAGAGAGAGAGAGAGAGAGAGAGAGAGGGAGAGAGGGAAAGAGAACTGTGTATATGCATGTGTATGTGTATGTTTGTTCATGTGTTTGTGGTTTGGTGTGGTGTAATGAATTGAGAGATAATCATTATTATTATTATTATTATTATTATTATTATCATCATCATCATCATCAGCTTCAATCCCGTTGAACATTTGATATTTTTCCGTATTGATATGGATGGGTTTGATAGGTTGTCAACCTCTGCATCATCTTGCATATATGTGTGTTTGTGTGTGTGTGTGTGTGTGTGCGTGTGTGTGTGTGTGTGTGTGTGTGTGTGTGTGCGTGTGTGTGTGTGTGTGTATATATATACACCACTAAAAATAGCTGACTAATTTTGGTGTGTCATAAGAGTGTTTTATCTTCCTACCGGTACTAGTTTGATTGTCCCATGGGAGGAGTAATAAACAGTTCCATATCCATTCTTATTTGGAGTTACAGCACTCCTATATCCCGGTAGTTGGACTCATCATCATTGTCGTCATCATCATCATCATCAACACCGACATCATCATCCATATCTATTTCTTTACTACCCACAAGGGGCTAAACACAGAGGGGACAAACAAGGACAGAGAAATGGATTAAGTCGATTATATTGACCCCAATGCGTAACTGGTACTTAATTTATCGACCCCGAAAGGATGAAAGGCAAAGTCGACCTCGGCAGAATTTGAACTCACAATGTAACAGCAGACGAAATACGGTTACGCATTTCACCCAGCATGCTAACGTTTCTGCCAGCTCGCCACCTTATCATCATCAGTATCATCATCATAATTATCACCATCATCAACATTAAACATCTATTTTCCATGCTGGCATGGATCGGATGGCTTGATAGGAACTGGCAAGTTCAGGGGCCGCACCAGGTTCCACAGTCGGTTTTGGCAAGGTTTCTATGGCTGGATTCCCTTTTTAATGCCAACCATTCCACAGAGTGTACAGGGTGCTTTTTATGTGGTACTATCACCAGTGCTTTTTAAGTAGAACCTACACCCGTACATTCCATATATAAATATTTGTAGCAACTCTAAAATATTCTTAAAAAAGTAAAGCTGTTATGAAAATATACATGTGTGTGTGTGTGTGTGTGTGTGTATATATATATATAAAGTACAAAATGGGACAAGAACGCAAAACATCTGGACAACTAGGTGATACAAAAAGGGACAGCAAAACATCCAGATAGATGATGCAAAGAAAACAAGTACTAGTCATTCGAAGTTTTCTTTCCTCAGTTGAGTACCAGATTAACCTCACAATTTTGGCTGATTATTTTTGAGATTGCTCCAATATGGCCAGTCCCAAGGTAAAACTACGCTAAGAACATTAGATTCCTTGGAAGAAAGCATCGAATGTATACAAAAACAAGGACAGAAAAAACGGACAATGTTACACAAATATAAATGCAATAAAAATAATAACAGGACATAACAACAAATGTCTTTTGACTAAAGAGGAATTGAATTAAGCTGGCGTGTGTGGAAATGCTGGCCTTGTGTCAAAATTTGAAACCGTTAATATTAGTAGAAGTGTAAAAACAACAATCCAGTGGAATCCTTAGCCTGACGGACAAAACGCTTAGTGGCATTTTATTTGTCTTTACATTCTATGTTCAAATCCTACTGAAGTCAGCATTGCCCTTTTATCCTTTCAGGGTCGATAAAATAAGCACTAGTTGAGCACTGAGGTTGATGTAATCAATCAGCTCCCCTCCCCTCAAATTTCAGGCCTTTTGCCTATAGTTGAAAGGATTGTTAATAGAAGTATCAAAACTAATTTCATTAAGAAAGTATTTCAGCTCTCGTCATCGTGGATGCCTTTACGCAACAAATTGGATTTACAGAATGCTATGAAGCCATGTCGCTCCAAGAACTAAATAAGATTTACTGATGTTAACAGTTCCTACCATGGTCAAGTAAAATGGTAAACCAATTTGTGTCTAATGCTTCTTTACCAATATTCTTTATTCTAATGATCTCATACACGAAAGACAGGTTCTGAAATTAAATAAACATAGACACCTGAATCTTTAAGAATTCCAATAATCATTTCCATGAAATCTCTTTGGAATTTACTTATAAATGGGGAAGAAGAGGAGGAGGGGGAGTTGCTGCTGTTGCTGCTTATCCCCATGACAACTCAGATCAAGAAGACCTGTGGTCCTTTTTTTTTATCTTTTTCTTTACTGACTATGTCTAGGACATCAATATCTAATGAATCCTTCCATTTTGAAACTGGCAGGCTGTGAATCCAGGGCAATTTGGCAGCTATTTCCTGCAAGTAAGGTGATAGCATAGAGGTGGTTCCTTCAATGGCTAGTTGCTGGTGTTGAGGGTAATATTGGTCGTCGTCGTCGTCGTCTTCTTCTTCTTCTTCTTCTTCTTCTTCTTCTTCTTTTTTCTTCTCTTCCTCCTCCTCCTTCTTCCCCTCCTCTAACTCCTCTCTCGTCATCATCATCATTGTCATTGCCATCATCATCATAACTGATAGTAGCAGCAGATAAATGTGATCAACTAAATTGGTGCCAATACCTAAATGCTGGTTTTGTTTTATAACCCCGGGAAGGAGAGAATACAAAGTCTGTCCTGATGGAATCTGAAATCAGAAAATAGATGTAACTTAACATAATTGTAAGCTGTTTCTGTACTGCTTTTGCTACTCTATAAACCCCTATTATAATCCTCTCTGTTATAAGCATAAGGTCTGAAATTTGGGGGACAGGGTCTAGTCAATTAAATCTACATCAGTTTTCAACTGGTACATTATTATGTTGACCCCGAAAGGGCCAATATAACAACACTGTGTAACAATTTTTTTTTTTTTTTGCTTTTGGTCAGTAAAGTGTCATTTCCTTTTTGCTCCTATCTAGAAATCAAAGGAAATGGCTACAATTCCCTTCAAACTTTGCTTTTGTGACCCAGACATCAATGTTTTGAAACTGACATATTTTCCATTTCATTTCAGAGAGATTCACTGCTGAGTTGTTCAAATAGAAATATCATTATAGAAAATATTCTGCTCAGTAGGAGTGGCTGTGTGGTAAGTAGCTTGTTTACGAACCACATGGTTCCAAGTTCAGTCCCACTTTGTGGCACCTTGGGCAAGTGTCTTCTACTACAGCCTCGGGCCAACCAAAGCCTTGTGAGTGGATTTCGTAGATGGAAACTGAAAGAAACCCATCATATATATGTATATATATGTATATATGTATGTGTATGTGTATATGTTTGTGTGTCTGTGTTTGTCACCCCCAACATCGCTTGACAACCGATGTGTTCACGTCCCCGTGACTTAGCAGTTCGGCAAAAGAGACCGATAGAATAAGTAATAGGCTTACAAAGAATAAGTCCTGGGGTAAATTTGCTTGACTAAAAGGTGGTGCTCCAGCATGGCCACAGTCAAATAACTGAAACAAGTAAAAGAGTAAAAAGAGTAAGAGAGTACCATAGAGTTGCTCGCTGTCTTAGTCAGTAAAGTGTTATTTCCTATTTGTTCTTATCTAGAAATTAAAGGAAATGGCTACTATGTCCTTCAAACTTTGCTTTTGTGACCCGGACATCAATGTTTTGAAACTGACCTATTTTCCATTACATTTCAGACAGATGCAGCACCAAGTTGCTGAAACGGAAATATCATTATAGAAAATATTCTGCTCAATACCATAGATTTCCTTGTTGTCTTAATCAGTAAGTATTATTGCTTACTTGCTCCTATCTGGAAATCAAAGGAAATGACTACCATTCCCTTCAAACTTTGCTTTTGTACCCTGGACATCAATGTTTTGAAACTGACCTATTTTCCATTACATTTCAAACAGATTCACTGCTGAGTTGCGGAAATAGAAATTCTGCCAAGGTCGACTTTGCCTTTCATCCTTTCGGGGTCGATTAAATAAGTATCAGTTACGCACTGGGGTCAATCTGATCGACTTAATCTGTTTGTCTGTTCTTGTTTGTCCCCTCTGTGTGTAGCCCCTTGTGGGCAGTAAAGAAATATGAAATAGAAATATCATTATAGCAAATATTCTGCTCAGTACCACAGATTTGCTTGTCAGATGTTTGACCCATAACCACTTAAGCATGTCCCTTAGAGGCTGACAATATGTATGTCTCTGATCAAGAGCAGGAGTAGTGGGGAGCATTATAGCTGTGCGTTGAGAGGAATTCTTTGAGGTTTGAATAAATATCGTAACAAAAGCAGAGTTTCAAGAAAATATTAATCATTTTTCATACTTTCTAGGGGTAAGCAAATAGGAAATAACAGTTGCTACCCAAGGACAAAAACTGTCCTTACATTACTCAATTGCTTTGCCTTTTATGTGGCACCATCACTAATACTTTTTACTGGTGCATATTACATGGTACCAGCACTGGTACCTTTTATGTGGCACCAGCATTGGTGCATTTTATGTGGCACCAGCACCAACAGTGTCACCAAGTAACATGCAAGGCAAAATCCCCTTCAGCAGGGCGGAGGAGGAGGAGTACTGAGAGAGGTGGTGGCTTTGTGCCAGTTGATGAGAGATGAGAAGTATAGAGGGGCAGATGTATGTGTCCTACTGTAGAGTGAACACATGAATACTCCAGTTGAAAGAGAAAGGAAGGTGGGTTATAATCATCATCGTTTAATGTCCGTTTTCCATGCTGGCATGGGTTGGACAGTTTGACTGAGGTCTGGAAAGCCAGCGGCTGCACCAGGCTCTAATCTGATCTGGCAATGCTTCTACAGCTGGATGCCCTTCTTAATGACAACTCCTCCGAGCATGTAGTGGGTGCTTTTACGTACCACTGGCACGAGGGCCAGTCAGGTGGTACTGGCAACGGCCATGCTCAAATGGTGTTTTTTACGTGCCACCTGCACAGAAGCCAGTCCAGCAGCACTGGCAACGACCCCGCTCGGATGTCTTTTCACATGCCACCAGCACAAGTGGTAGTAAGGCAACGCTGGTAACTATGGATGTATAAAATAAATACAGTAATGTGTACAAGGATGTATAAAATACTAACAAGAATGTGTAAATGAAGTAGCAGATGGAAGTCAGTGTCGAGTCATAAGGATATAAAGGAAGATGAAAATTGCCATGATAGGGTAGGACAGTATTTACATTGGAAGTATGTAAGCACTATCAAATTGACAGTCCTGCAAACTGATATGAAGACCATCCTGAGCCAGTGGTTGAAGGTAAAAATGTCACCATTCTCTAAGATTTTTCTGTCAACACTGACAGAGCAATCTAGGTTAATTAGTCAGACATAATTATCTGAAGATAAGGAAAAAATTACTTGTAAACTGATAGATATAAGTGTTGCCACTGTTAAGAATATATCTGTGAAGGAATTTGACTAGCTTAGTAAATATAAGGACCTGGAAATTGAAATACAAAGGATGTGACACCTTGAAGTAAAACCTGTCCCCATCATTGTAGATGCCCTTGGTATGGTTGAATAGGGATGTCGACAACATCTAGATAACATTCCAGGAGAACCATATCTCAAAGAAATCCAAAAGATTGTATTGAGGAGTATCATCCATGTACTTAGAAAAACCCTATCTATTTAGATGTTTATGTTGTGATGTATTATATGAGCGTATTTCTATACTGCCCCCCCATCCCCACCGGCTTTCCCCTCCTCAAATTTTCAGTTGTATCTAAACATCTCTTAACCTTCACTTGCACTAGGGTGCTGGGCATGTCCCTGCAAGTGATCGCATCAAACACACAGATTAAAAGGAAAACAACAACAACAACAATAATAATGATAATAATAATAATAATAATAATAATAATGATAAAAATCCTTTCTATGATAGGCACAGGACCTGAAATTTTGGGTGAGGGGACTAGTTAATTACATCGATCCCATTGTTCAACTGGTACTTATTTCATTGACTCTAAAAGGATGAAAAGCTAAGTTGATCTTGAGGGAATTTGAACTCAGAACATCAGGACAGACAAAATGCTGCTGTTTGTTCACTGCCTTATTATTATTATTATTATTATTATTATTATTATTATTATTATTAATAATAATAATAATAATAATAATAATAATAATAATAATAATAATGATAATAATAATAATAAGATCCCCAACTTCTGGTTGAAATATCTAACAGGAATGCACAAAAAGCTGGCTGAAAACTTTAACAACGTACTAGCAGAGCCAGAGACAATGCCTGAATGGCTCACGAAGGGGAAAACCATCTTAATTCCCAAATCAAATGAAACAGAAAAACCAGAAAACTACAGACCAATAACCTGCCTCCCTACTATGTTCAAGGCATTTACTGCAGTGATATCACAAAGGCTGAACAAGCACCTGGACGAAAATAAACTGTTTCCAGAAGAGCAGAAAGGATGCCGCAAAGGCTCATATGGCTGTAAAGATCAACTAATGATTAATAAAGCCATAACTGAAGACAGCCACAGAAAGAAGAAAGGCCTCAGTATGGCCTGGATTGACTACAAAAAGGCGTTTGATAGCATCCCCCACACATGGATCCTCGAAACACTAGCCATTAACAAAGTAGCACCAACAATCATAAAATTCATAGAGCACTCTATGAATAAATGGCAAACAGTCCTACACCTCCAAACAAAAGAGGGACTCATGAAAACCAAAGACATCCCCATTAGAAGAGGAATATTCCAGGGAGGCACACTCTCTCTACTCCTTTTCTGCTTGGCACTGTCACCTCTATCTGATATGCTAAATAGAACTGGATGCGGATATAAATGTTACGGCAAAACGATCAGCCACCTTTTATATATGGATGACCTAAAACTATACGCTGCAAATGACAAACAACTGGAAACACTATTAAAGACAGTTCATGGATTTACCAAAGAAATAGATATGAAATTTGGATTAGAAAAATGCGCCAAAGTAACCATGAAAAGAGGAAAACTAGTTAAGAGTAACAACATCACACTAGATAAAACCAATGAAATAAAAGAATTAGACCAAAGCCAAACTTACAAATACTTAGGAATCCATGAACTAGATAAGACACAACACACACAAATGAAAGAGAAAATAAAAAAAGAATATTATAGACGAGTTAGATCAATACTAACACAGAGCTCAATGCTAAAAACAAGATAATAGGTATCAACACTTTAGCTGTCCCAGTTATAAGTTACAGCTACAATATCCTTAACTGGACACGAAATGAACTGACCAAAATAGATAGGAAAACAAGAAAAATAATGACAGGATCTAGGATGCATCACCCAAAATCTGACATAGAAAGACTATATATACAACGTATAGAAGGTGGTAGAGACCTTATACAGCTGGAAAACTACTATAAAATAACCACCATAGGACTGCAAAAATATCTACTTCAGAAGGAAGGAAAACTGATCCAGATAGCGGCAAAACACGAGCAAAACAAAAAACTGTTCTCAGTATTAAGGAAGCTGACAAATACAAACAAGAAATCATACCACCTAATAAACATGAAGAAGAAGAAGAAGATGAAGAAACAACAAAAGCTATAAAACAAATGAAATCCAAACTAAAAATAGAACAGCAATGAACCATGATAAAACGATGGCAAGAAAAGCCCCTTCATGGTAAATACTGGACTAAACTAACGCAAAAGAAATAGACAAAGAAAAATCCCAGCAATGGTTGAGAAGCTCAGGACTCAAAGCAGAAACAGAGGGATTTTTAATTGCAGCACAAGACCAAAGCCTCCCCACCAGAAATTACCAAAAACATGTAATGAAAAGAAATATTACAAGTAACTGCAGGATATGTGGAGATGGACAAGAAACAATAAATCATATTATCTCTAGCTGCCCAGTCCTGGCTAAGAAGGAATATATTCACAGACATGACAGAGTTGGAACCTACATACATTGGAAGCTATGCCAACATTATGGAATAACAACAGAAAAAAGATGGTATAGGCACACACCAGAAAAGGTCACAGAAAACGAGAAAGCAACCATACTCTGGGATATGCCGATACACACAGATAGAGAAATTAAGGCCAACAGACCAGATATAGTTGTCAGAGACCATGAAGAAAAAAAATGCTTTCTAATTGATGTATCGATACCGGCTGATGACAACGTGTCTCTAAAAGAAATGGAGAAACTCTCAAAATACAAAGACCTGGAAATAGAGGTAACTAGAATGTGGAATCTGAAAACAGAAACAATTCCTATCATAGTAGGTGCATTAGGCATGATAAAAAATATTCAGACAAATACATAACAAAAACACCAGGACTTACAAACACATATAACATACAGAAAATTGCACTACTAGGCACTGCACATATCCTACGCAGAACACTTTCCATACAATAACCATCAGAGCATCACAACAAATCACAGCACATACCCAAGGCACACAAAGCTGCGCTCGGTAGTGAAGTGAAAGCACGTTATAAAAATAAAACTACTGAATAATAATAATAATAATAATAATATTGCAACAACACAATTGAATTCATAAATTCAAAAATTCAACCACATGAATACCAGTATATATGTGTGTATGTATGTGTGTATATATATAATATATATATATATATATTATATATATATATATATTATATATAAGTTCAGCAAAATTTAGATTCAAATGAATATGGTACTTAAGTTAGATGCACCAGAATTTTGTATGGTGTTATCCATATAAATCCATGGGGTGATTATAATCAAAATAAGCAACAAGAATAACTTCGGTAATTTGGTACGATCGTTTTACGCTACATCATTTTATTAAATGTTGTAAGTATTACAACAGTTTTTAAATGTTGAGCAATCATCAGCCATTAATATATATATGTGTGTGTGGTGTATATATATATATATATATATATTATATATATATATATATATATATAATTATTATTGTGTTTTTTTTCTACCAGTAATTACAAATAGAACAGGTTGAAATGCTTCCTTTCAAGGCAGTGCTCTCAGTGATCAGTGGCCACTGGTTGTAGTAAATACATTTGATCTCTGCTGACCCAAAGGGTTCGAAAATTCCTTTGTTTCTATGGCTGACCTCCCCACCATCTGCTGAATCTATTTATAGACCTGTAGAATATAATCTATTTACCATACTGCTACTCAACTAGCTCCTCAAACAATGGTAGTTGTGGTGATGGTGATAATGATAAAAATAATAATAATAATAATAAAGCGGACGTTAAACGATGATGATGATGATGATGAATAATAATATGCTGCTGCTGCTAATGCTAAATACTACTAATACTACAATGATAATACTACAACTACTGCCATTATGATAGCACAGGAATCTGAGGCCCAACTACCACCCTTACCACTACCCCACCCCTACTACTGTTGCTGCGACCACTGCTGCTACTATACATAAAAACAATAATATCAGTGATATCAGTGATGATAATAATAATAATAATCAGTGGTAATAATGATAATAATAATAATAATAATAATGGCTGATTAATAATGATACATCTAGTGATGGTGTCAATAAAAACACTGGTAATTGCACAACCTGATAATCGCTGCCTCCTATGAGTGACAAAGAAAATACAAAATATTGTGAATAACGGTGGGAATGAAACAACCCAATAATGGTGACAGTGGTACACCTGATAGGCTCAGAGATTCTGGTCTGGCTCCAGCCTATCGATATCCAGAAAGGGGCCACCACACACGGTGTAGATGGAGCAAGCAAATTAATGCTGTGATCATGGAGTGTTACTACCTGAGCAGCCTGGTAGATGAAAATGGTGCTCAAATTAGGGGTTACCGACAACGTATGAATGATCATTGGAGAGAAAAGGGATTGTTTCAACTCATGGAACAGAGACTATGTGATCAAGCTAGAGCAATAAGAAAAAATTGTTGGTTCACAGAAGTCTAGCTCGAAGCTATCAAAAGAAGGGTTATGGAAAATAGTATCAGAGATAACAATGAAAACAGAGTTCTTACTAATAAGAGTAATCCCATAGCATAGGAAAGGAGCAGTGGTAGTTTACTTGATGAGAGACATATAGATGATCTAAAAGAAGACAATAAAACTAATGGTAACATGACAGATGAACAAAAGGCAATCTATGACAGAATAAAGTTAAGATTACAGGAGAATGATAGCAACATTATTTGCAACCTTAAACAGGTTGATCGATGGAAATTGAACCAAGAAACGAAAAATGTCAATGAAATTCTGAAATACATCAGAACAAACAACATCACAGAAACAAATAATTTGATCAAGGCAGCAAGTATTGTCGTAGCAGAAAACGTGGGTGTCGATGTCAAGAAAAAGAAACATAATGCGAGTGGTAAAAGAAAAGATCCATGGTGGAAAAGAAGAATCCAGGCGGGGTTAGACATGCTCTCGGAGGAAATCTTTGTGTTAGGCCGAAAAGAGAAAGGGGAGCTTAAAAGTGAACAAAAATATAGGGCACTGAAAAGGAAGTATAATATTAAAAGAAAGGGCCTGAAAGTAGTAGTGGAGGAACTGAAACAGTGCCTTGTTGCAAAGAAAACAAAGATGGTAAGATACGACCAAAGAATGAAGGGTCATCACCAGATTAGGTTATTCATAGTAGATCAGAAGAGATTCTATAAAAAATAAATGGAGAGTATACAGATGAAAAGTTGATACCTATTTCTTTATTACCCACAAGGGGCTAAACACAGAGGGGACAAACAAGGACAGACATAGGTATTAAGTCGATTACATCAACCCCAGTGCGTAACTGGTACTTAATTTATCGACCCCGAAAGGATGAAAGGCAAAGTCGACCTCGGTTTGTACCAGATAACATTGGAAGTCAAGGGTTTTGGAGTGACATCTGGAGCAAAGACAAGGAGCACAAGAAGGATGCTGAATGGTTGCAAGAACTGAAACAAACAGCAGTCTGTCCCAAACATGCAGAACTAGTCATTTCAGTTAGGGAAATGAAGGAAATCGGCAAATTAATGAGCAACTGGAAGGCCCTAGGACCAGATGGTGTTCAAGGCTACTGGATCAAAAGATTTGGGTAATGTCAATGCACGAATAGCTGTGCAACTCGACACCTTGTTAAATGCTGACCAAGGAACACCAGAGTGGTTGACATTGGGTAGGATAGTGCTGTGCCTGAAAAACATCGAAAAAGGCAATACGGTAGACAATTTGTCTAACCTGTTTGCCACTTATGTGGAAGTTATTGACTGGAATACTCGCAGAGTCAATGTACGAAAAAAATGGAGTCCTGCCACATGAGCAGAAGAGTTGCAAGTACAAGTGCAGAAGTACCGAGGATCAACTCCTGATTGACAAAACTGCACTTAGAGACTGCAAGAGGAAGAAAAGTAACTTAGCTATGTCATGGATCGACTATCGTAAGGCGTACGATATGATCCCATAGGATCTTTGCATTTCCATTCACTACTGTAACATCATCATCGCCATCATCATCATTGTCATCGTCATCATTGCCATTATCATTATCGTCATCATCATCATTGTCAACATCATTATCGGCATCATCATCACCATCGCCAGCATCATCATTTGCCATCATCATCTTTACCATCATCGTCATCATCCACGCCATCTATCACCACCATCGCTGTCATTATCAATGCCATCATCATCACCATCATCATCATCATCACCACCTTCATCATCACACCTTCATCATCACCACCTTCATCATCATTGCTATCATCATCATCGTCGTCATCATCATCATCACCAGTTAACAACAATACCTCGTCATTTCTACTACCATCATCACCACCACCACCACCACCACCACTGCCAAAACTAACACCACCCTTAAAACCATCATTACTGCAACCACCACCTAAACAACCACCACAACCATCTCCAAAAGAACAACCATGATCACCACCATCAAAGCCACTACCATTAGTGCCACCATCCATTTAAATGTCCTCTACTTTATGTACATTAATTCAAGTTGGAAATGTTTGAAAGGGGGTTGAGGAGAGGGCAGGGACAGGGAAGGGGAAAGGGTCTCGTTTACATCCCGTTTCTTTAATTAATAGATTCCTGTAATTGAAAGAATCATTATTTCTCTTCTGTTCAATGTAGCGTTTTTTCCCACTGTAATAATTCCCCACCACTGCCACCACAACCGCTACCACCACCTGTATAGTTATTGTCACCATAATCATATCTACCACCACCACAACAACCACTGCCACCACCAATACCATCTGTACCATTGTCACCGTAATCATCTCTAACCATTGTATTCACTACCACCTTAACCACCAACACCACCACCATCAGTACCACTTCCAACACCACAGCCACCACCATGACCACAACCACCACTATCAACAGCAACAAGAACACCACTACCAACTCCACTACCACTACCACCACTATCACCACCACGACCACCACCACCACTATCTGTACCATCATTGTCACTATAATCATATAACCATGACATCCACCACTGTGTTAACCACCAACACCACAACCACTACCACTCC
>NC_043022.1:10597807-10632807 GCF_006345805.1 Octopus sinensis
TTTTTAAGTCAATGCTGCGTCCTACGTTTTTGTATTAGCAGTGCATTGTTTCCATTTTCAAGTGTATCTGTACAGATATTCCATAGAAATTAAAGACAGAACTGCACATTTTAAGACATTACAAGTGAGAATTATCAATGACATTATTTGTTGGTAGGGACACTGTATTTTGTTATGCAATTGTAATATCCTACCAGGTATATTAAAGGCTTTATAAATCAGTGCTGTGTTCTATGTTTTTGTGTTAGCAGTGTGATTCAGCCACTTTAACCCTTTAGTGTTCAGATTATTCTATCAAACATAATGCCTATTGATTCCCATTGATTTGAATTAATCATGCATTATCTCATATCTTCAAGATCTTGATGGTGTAATTACTTAATGTAGAATAACATTGTAGGGTAGGTGTGAGAGCCTGGATCTGGTCAGTTTGAACATAAAACAGATTAGCTATTTTGGCCGGATATGGCCAGATATGGCCGGTTTAAATACTAAAGGGTTAAAGTTATCTCTACAGATATATTCTATATAATTTAGAGACAGCACTGAAAGTTACGATGAACATATCTATGTAAACGATATGATGAAAGATAGAAAAATAGCTAATAATGGGTGTATATGCATATTTCAAGAGTTATTCCCCCTTCTTCAGTATCACATCTAACCTATCGACTGTCCACGAATGCATTGCTTAAATAGCCACTAAGTTTAGTGATGTAACATTATTGGTTAGACTAATTTGCATATTAAACACGTTCCTGGTAACCAGTACATACATACTTAAGTAATGTCTTCATGGATGGTTAATGAGTTGAATTTGGCACTGATGAAGGAGCATAACTCCTAAAATACCCATATACACCCATTTCCTAAATTTTTTCTATCTTTGATTGCATTGTTTACATAGATGTATTCATATAAAAATATTGTAACTTTGAATGCTGGCTCTAAATTCTATAAATATCTGTAGAGATACACTTAACCAAAGAACAATGCCAGAATATAAGAAAGAAGATATTGCAAGTTTCAAGTGTCAAGTATCCATTTTTTTTCACAACCATTGGAGTACAAGGCACTCTTCATGAATGCAGTTCATGAGATGGTTGTGATCTGTAAACAGCTTTGTTTAAGAACCAGAAAAAGAAGAATGAACATGCAATGCACATGTGCACACTGAATTTGTAAAATGGAAGAGAAGAATGAAAACACAATGCCCATGTCAAAATAGAATGGAAGAGAAGAATAAAGATGCAGTGTGTATGTGGACATTGAATTCATAAAATGAAAGAGAAGAATAAAACACAATGCTCATGGGCACACTGAATTCGTAAAACGGAAGAGAAGAATGAAAATGCAATATTGAACAAATTATATGATGGTCTGCATGCCAAGTTTGACATCACTATCATATAGCTTTGCTGCAATTTTCTTCCTTTTGATTACATCTGAACATTTGAATTTGCTCTCCTTATCAGAAACATCTCGGATTATCAAAGCTAATCTGAGATGTACTAATAGATTTAGCAAATATTGATGCTGATTATTTTTAGTTTTCATGTCTAAATATTTCTTTACAAGTAGTGGTCAGCCGGAGATGAGGCGGTCACTTGTTTCCTTGCATTGTTTGAATAGTCTGTAATTAATGTGAGCCTGGTTTCTCTCTTGTGCTACTAAGTGGATGAGGAATTATCAAAGAAGCTGTCCAGAGCACTGCAGGGAGTAAAAATTCAATAAAAGCGGATAAGTCTCTCGAGGAATCAGTTCAGGACAAAACAACTTGCAGTGTTTGCACTAATTCTCTTCTCTTAAGCATAAATCCTACTGAGCTCAACTTTACCTTTCATCATCATCAGCAGTAGCAACAGCAGTGGAGACGCAATGGCCCAGTGGTTAGGGCAGTGGACTTGCGGTCAGAGGATCGCGGTTTCGATTCCCAGGCCAGACGTTGTACTCTTTTGCCCCAACTTTCTCTCACTCTATCTTCCTGTTTCTTGAGTAAAGCTGCGATGGACTGGCATCCCATCCAGCTGGAGGAACACTTACACCACAGAAACCAGAAAACCAGGCCCATGAGCCTGGCTAAGCTTGAAAAGGGCACATAAAAATATAAATAAAATGTTTGTTTATTCTCAACACTCCTTTTATGTAATTACTGCAGTATATTGTTGAAGCCTAGTTCAGTGTTGTACATAATCAGTTCATGTTTTGATTCTGATTTACTGTAAGGAAACAAAGACTTTCCAGAGTCATTTTAGGCTTGTCTCTTTTTGTGGAAGATGGTGTTGATGATAGCAGAGCAATTCATGACTTCATTCGTAATGGAGTCTGTGAAAGCTTGAAAAGGAAATCAAAGCAGGAGCCTTGAAGCAGCTGTTTTTGCACATGTTGTTCACAAAGTATTTCAAACAGAATGATAGATGGTTAAGTGTTTAATTCAAACTTTTGTTTCATATTCCAAAAAATATTCAGTCAGTGGGTGTTTCTAAAGAAAACCAAACTTGGTTTATAAAAACAATATAATAATAATAATAATAATAATGAAATTATTGTGTATAGTGCTCAGGTGCACTACAACTCATCAAAGGTGTATGTGCAGTACATAGAATTATGCACAAAAGCCAGGAAAGTGAACAGTGTATGAGTCATGATATACTGTGTGTATGTGTATCGAAATGGGTGGTGGGTATCAGGGTATCAGGTTGGTGAATTTCAGGAAGCATGGAGGTTTTAAAGGATGCAATGTCTTGACAGCTAACAACTGATGCAGGGAGTTTGTTCCATGCTTCAGTAACTCTGAGTGTGAAAAAATGTTTCTGAAAGTCATGGGAGCTGTGCTGTTTTCTAATTTTGTTGGTATGTCCATGTGTGTTAGACACATGGAGTTCAAAAGGTGCTCAAGGTGGTTGTTGGTATAATGGTTAATAATTTTGTGGGTGTTTACCAAATAATGATTAGAAATGAAAGAATCTGACTACAGGGAATCAGAGCCTTTCAGTTATAATGTGTATATACATACATACATACATACTACATACATATATATATATATATATATATATATAATATATATATATATATATAATACATACACACACACACATACATATACATACATATATATATATATATACACACATATACATATATACCTTTCTCAGTCAAACTTCAGTGTTTGACCTGAGAAAAAAATATGGGCATATGGTGTAGTGGTTAAGAGTGCAGGCTACTAACCCCAAGATTCCGAGTTTGATTCCAAGCAGTGACGTAAATAATCATCATCATCATCATCGTTTAACGTCCGCTTTCCATGCTAGCATGGGTTGGATGGTTCATCTGGGGTCTGGCAAGCCCAAAGGCTGCACCAGGCCAGTCAGATCTGGCAGTGTTTCTACAGCTGGATGCCCTTCCTAACGCCAACCACTCCGAGAGTGTAGTGGGTGATTTTATATGCCACCGACACAGGTGCCAGACGAGGCTGGCAGACGGCCACGCTCGGATGGTGTTTTTTATGTGCCACCGACACAGGTGCCAGATGAGGCTGGCAGACGGCCACGCTCGGATGGTGTTTGTTACGTGCCCTCAGCACAGAGGCCAGTCGATGCGGTACTGGCTACAGTCACGTTTGGATGGTTTTCTTATGTGCCACCGGCACTGGTATCACAAGGATACAAATTCCATTGATGTTCATCTATTTTGATTTGGTTTGATTTGATTTGATTTGATTTGATTTTCACTTGCCTCAACAGGTCTTCACAAGTGTCACAAGAAGGAAGGTATTCACAGGTGGACTGACTACGTCCCAGGTAGGGGCCACGGGTTATGGCTTCACTAGTCTTGCCGGGTCTTCTCACGCACAGCATACTTCCATAGGTCTCGGTCTCTAGTCATTTCCATGGTGAGACCTAACGTCCGAAGGTCGTGCTTCACCACCTTGTCCCAGGTTTTCCTGGGTCTACCTCTTCCATGGGTTCCCTCAACTGCTAGGGATTGGCACTTTCTCACACACCTATCTTCATCCATTCTCGCCACATGACCATACCAGCGCAATCGTCTCTCTTGCACACCACAACTGATGCTTCTTAGGTACAACATTTCTCTCAAGGTACTAACGCTCTGTCGAGTAAGTACACTGACATTACACATCCATCGGAGCATACTGGCTTCATTCCTCACGAGCTTACGCATGTCCTCAGCAGTCACGGCCCATGTTTCACTGCCATGTAGCATAGCTGTTCGTACACATGCATCATACAGTCTGCCTTTTACTCTGAGCGAGAGGCCTTTAGTCACCAGCAGAGGTAAGAGCTCCCTAAACTTTGCCCAGGCTATTCTTATTCTAGCAGTTACACTTTCAGCGCACCC
This sequence comes from Octopus sinensis, assembly GCF_006345805.1. Lineage (NCBI taxonomy): Eukaryota > Metazoa > Mollusca > Cephalopoda > Octopoda > Octopodidae > Octopus > Octopus sinensis. Next base: position 10,602,170 of record NC_043022.1, read on the forward strand.
ACCCCCACTACTGACTTGGTCACCTAGATAGCGGAAGCTATCAACTACTTCTAGTTTTTCCCCCCGGAAAGTGACGGAAGTTGTTTTCTGCAGATTTTCGGAGGTCAATGCTCCTGAGCATCTGCCACATACAAAAACTATCTTCCCAGTTAGCCTACCTTTGACATTGCTGCACCTCTTATGTGTCCATAGCTTACACTGGGTACATCTTATAATAATAAAAATAATATCGAAAAATACCTTGGGAATGAGAAGCCACATCTTATAATAATAAAAATAATATCGAAAAATACCTTGGGAATGAGAAGCCACCTGATGAAGGCTGGAGGGTATATCAGCCGAAATGTTGTATTAACAATAAACAAAATGAGGACAAATATCTGTCAAATTTAAATAATGTAAATTTAAATAATATTTGTGTGTGTGTGTTTATTTTCTTTATTTCCTTTATATATTTCATCCCAAAGGCTCTGGCTATGCTGGAGCACTGCCAATGTAATCACCTTTTCAGAGGCCATTTCTATGCTTTTAGTGAAGGACGGAGTTTGACACAGCTACCCTCTTTTGAGTATTTTGCCATGATATAGGTTCATCTGGGATCTTGGACATCGGGGGATCGAGTTGTTTCTTGAAAACATTGACCCCTATTGCATAGAGATTCCTCAGATGTTTTGGCAAGGCATTAAATAGTTGTGGGACCTTGAATTCCGAGCTACTGCAGTACACGGTCTTACCTCTAGACAGGATAGCTGGGACTTTTGGAACTATGCAGTAACATCTAGTTCGGTGATTAGTATAACTCTTGATGCCAAAGTTTGGTGCCAACCTCTCCAAGATCTTCCATACATATATCAATATATACCTCTCCTACCTTTGCTCCAAGGAGTAGAGTCATATCTTTTTCAATCTCTCCCAGTAGCTCAGCTGTTCCATTGATGTAATCTACACATTATTCTTTGTAAGCCTAGTACTTATTCTATCGGTCTCTTGTGCCGAACCACTAAGTTACGGGGATGTAAACACACCTACACCGGTTGCCAAGCGATGGTGGGGGGACAAACACACAAACATATACATATATATATATATACGACGGATTTCTTTCCCTCTACCAAATCCACTCACAAGACTTTGGTTGGCCTGAGGCTATAGTAGAAGACACTTGCCCAAGGTGCCACGCAGAGGGACTGAACCCAGAACCATGTGGTTGGTTAGCAAGCTACTTACCACACAGCCACTCCTGCATGGCTGTATATGTTTATGTATATGTGTATATGTGTATATATACATACATACATATATATATATGTGTGTGTATATATATATATATGTGTGTGTGTATATGTATATGTATATGTATGTATGTATATATATATATGTATATGTATATATATATATAATGACAGAAACTCGCCACAAGGTGAGCACGCAACAGGAAAGATCTTCAGAGGAAGAACTCTCATCTGATAAGTGTTTTGGCCCTTATACCTGACACTGTTTGGGAGCTGGGCCCACCCAGGTCATGACTTCTAGGTGTCCTCCAGTTGCCTTCTAAAATCTTGTCTCCAGAGGGATTTGAACCCAGGTCATTCTTTTATTCCCAGGTCTGTGTCTCAGGCCGCTCTGACCAACAGAGGAATGAGTTCTCTTCTTCCTTCTATTCCTGTAAATAACCAATGGAATCCATAACTAGGTCCATTGGTCATTCCTCTTTGCCCATATCCACACTGAGCCCATTTCAGCCACATCAGACAAGCATTTAATTGTGGCAGTCCTTCAGCAGCCTTTAATATCCAACTGCCTGAGTTGCTCACAGTTTGATATGGCCATGAATCCTCATGATCCAACCTCAGCTGGTTTCACAGTACAGTGGCAACCACCACTCCCTAGCTGCTTTGCCAGCTCATCATCTTAAAGATGTGCTGCTCTTCAATGCAGGTCTCATATGGTACTGACAATTCAATGAGAATCACTTAGGCACCCTGTTCAGACTGGGAGTACCAGCGAAATTGTCATGCTCACAAATTTTTAAAACTTCTTAAAACCAAAAGAGTAATTGATTTGCAATTTTCCATGTTTTCTGGAGGAGGCGCTTGGCTGTACTGACACCAATTTAACAGGATCCAGTGTGTCCAAGGACTGCATCAGGCTCCAATGACTGCTTTGGCATGGTTTTTAAGGTTGGATCGGACGCTTTTGATCATGTGTCTGTTTGATCAGTATTAATTTGGATGTATACAATATCAAGAATAATAAAAACAGCAAGAAGCAAAAACAACAAAAACCAAAAAAATGAGTACTTTTCCCTTCTTTTTCTTTCTAAATAATAAAATAACAATAAGATAAGATTTGCAAAGAAGAGAAAGTGCTGAATCCCACAAAAGATGGTTGGACTAATCAATAGGTTCAGCAGCTTGAATTACAGTTGCAGTAAATCTTAATCTTTTACTAAACTACAATCTGTTCTGTTTTGTCATTCATTTATTTGGAAGACATACTTACAGTCATATATATATATGTGTATATATATATATATATATATATATATATGTGCATATATGTACATATGTATGTATATATATATATATATACATATACACACACATGTATATATATATATATATATATATGTGTGTGTGTGTGTGTGTATACATGTGCATGGACACAGACACATGTGTTTGCAAAAAATATACACACACACATACATGCATATACTTATATACATATACTTATATATACATATGATCACACACGCACACAGACATACATAGATATGCATAAATGGGCATATATAAAGAAATATGTGCATTGATGCAATGCATACAGGCAGACATGCACTCATAAACATGCATACAAACACACTTACATGTAGACACATACACACCAATATGTATACATATACATGCAAGCAAACACTCAAAGAAATGCACACATATATACACAGTCAGCCCAATCCTACCTCCACAGACACACACAAACACAAATGTATATGCACAAATAAGTACCTTCAAAGAAATATATATATTATATATATATTTCAATATGTATAAATTTCTATCTATCTATCTATCTATCTATCTAACTATCTATCAGTTGAGGCAAGTGAGAATCGAATCAAATCAAATCAAATCGAACCAAATCAAAATAGATGAACATCAATGGAATTTGTATCCTTGTGGTACCAGTGCCGGTGGCACATAAGAAAACCATCCGAACATGACCGTAGCCAGTACCGCAACGACTGGGATCCGTGCTGAGGGCACGTTACAAACACCATCCGAGCATGGCCGTTCGCCAGCCTCGTCTGGCACCTGTGTCGGTGACACATAAGAAAACACCATCCGAGCGTGGCCGTCTGCCAGCCTCGTCTGGCACCTGTGTCAGTGGCACATAAAAAAAAAACATCATCCAAGCGTGGCCGTCTGCCAGCCTTGTCTGGCACCTGTGTCGGTGGCACATAAAATCACCCACTACACTCTCGGAGTGGTTGGCGTTAGGAAGGGCATCCAGCTGTAGAAACACTGCCAGGTCTGACTGGCCTGGTGCAGCCTTCGGGCTTGCCAGACCCCAGTTGAACCGTCCAACCCATGCTAGCATGGAAAGCGGATGTTAAACGATGATGATGATGATGATACACATATCTATATATATATATCTATATTTATATCTATATATATATATATATATACCGAAGTAAACACATAAATGTGAAACAAGGTGGAAAAAAGAGTACTCAAATACCAGTGGTAGAGTAATATGCTTTATTTAAAGCAGCAGAAAATTCAACAAAACCTGTTACTCTGAGTTTCCCGTTGCCGTTCATCGGAGAGTTAACGGCAACGGGAAACTCAGAGTAACAGGTTTTGTTGAATTTTCTGCTGCTTTAAATAAAGTATATATATATATACTTATACATAAACATAGGTTCACACACATACGTACACACAAAGAAATACCCATATACACACAAACAGGGACACTCACAAACACATATGTGCACAAATAGTTACACTACCACCCCTACAAACACACACACACACACACATGCAGATGCCTCCACCTACACATCTACCCCTACTGCACATCATCACTTGAGGAAGACGCTCACTTTGTTTGGAACAATGATGGACGGGGGGGGGGATATAAGCCCCCCCCCCCGCAACATCAGCTTCTCATCAACGGAATGTCAAGCATGAACGCTCAGTGTTATTTTCTCGTTTCTTGTTGTTTTTAACACCTACACATCTTTTTTCTGCAGATTTGTTTCAGCAAGCCCTTCAAGAAAAATTATCTTTTTAAGAGTACAATGTGTTATTTGTCATGTACCTAGAATAGGTATGTGTGTATGTATGTGTGCATGTGTGAAAAAGATGGTAAAATTATTCTTTTCTACCCCAGGCAGTACTTTTAAATAGGCAGTACTTTGGGGGTCTGCTGTAGACAATATGTGTTTTTTTTTGTGGGGTCCGGGTGTGGCAAACGGAAGGGCTGCCCTGGGTGGTACACACTCTAGCTACATTAGTGCTAAGGTTGACTTTATTTTTCATCCATTCAGGTTGGTAAAATAAATATCAGTAGAAAAATGGGGTCAATGTAATTGACTTATCCCCTCGCCCGAAATTGCTGGCCTTGTGCCAAAATTTGAAATCAAAATTATTAAAGGCGTAGGAGTGGATGTGTGGTAAGTAGCTTGCTTATCAACCACATGGTTCTGGGTTCAGTCCCACTGTGTGGTACCTTAGGCAAGTGTCTTCTACTATAGCCTCAGTCCGACCAAAGCTTTGTGAGTGGATTTAGTAGATGGAAGCTGAAAGAAGCCTGTTGTATATATGTATATATATGTATATATATATATATATATATATATATATATATATATATATATATATATAATATATATATATATATATATATATATATGTATGTATGTATGTGTGTGTATATGTTTGTGTGTCTGTGTTTGTCCCCTCAACATCGCTTGACAACTGATGCTGGTGTGTTTACATCCCTGTAACTTAGCGGTTCGGCAAAAGAGACCGATAGAATAAGTACTAGTCTTACAAAGAATAAGTCCTGGGGTCGATTTGCTCGATGAAAGGCAGTGCTCCAGCATGGCCGCAGTCAAGTGACTGAAACAAGTAAAAGAGTAAAGAGTATAGTATCAGTTGAAGACCCTGCTTACATTCAAAGTTCAAATCCTAGCAGGGTTAACTTTACCAGCATTAGTTGCAGTACCCGTCAATGTCCTGATTTCAAATCTCACCAAGGTTAATGGTGCAGTTCATCTTTTCCAGGGTTGATGAAGTAAAGTACCTTTCTGGTGCACGTGAGCATTTTAATGGCAAAAAAACAGAACCCGTTTCAGTGCCACGTAAAAAAACCCTGTGTGTGTGTGCCACATAAGAAGCATTCATGCTAGTGTCATGTAAGTGGCACCTATGCCAGTGCCACATAAAAGGAACTTGTGCCAGTGCCATATAGAAGGCATGCATGCTAGTGCCTCATAAAGAGGCACGCATGCTAGTGCCATGAAGAAGAGCATTCATGCTGGTCCCACATGAAAACACTCGTGCTGGTGCCATGTAAAAGGTACCCATTACATTCTAAAGTGGTGGGCACTAGGAAGGGCATCCAGCTGTAGAAACAATGCCAAAACAGAGAATTGGAGCCTGGGCAGATCTGCAGCTGGCCAGCTCCTGTCAAACTGTCCAACCCATACCAGTGATGAGAGAGCTTTGCCTAACAAACAACCAAATGATAGGTTAAGCAGCACATTAAATAAATGATCAGTTAGTTAGTTGGTTAGATATTAAACCAATGAATTAACAATAAAGAAGTGATATTGAACCAGTGTGTGTGTTTATTATTATTATTGGCATAATGACCCTCCCAAGACACAAGATTTGTTTTAGCACATGAATTCATGTTGAGAATCTTGCAAGCTAAATACAAAAACAGTGTTAGCACTATGATGGTGGAAATCCTCTGTGCATATTCAGACAATTATATTCTGCAAACACTCTTTACATACAATACATTGTGGCACATAGTGGCACTGGTACTCTGTCGGTTATGACAACGAGGATTCCAGTTGATCCAATCAATGGAACAGCCTGCTCATGATATTAACATGCAAGTGGCTGAGCACTCCACAGACACATGTACCCATAACGTAATTCTGAGGGAGGACCAGCGTGACACAGAATGCAATAAGGTTGGCCCTTTGAAATACAGGTACAACTCATTTTTGTCAGCTGAGTGAACTGGAGTAATGTGAAATAAAATGTCTTGCCCAAGGATACAATGCATTGCTGGAAATTAAACTCACTACCTTATGATCGTGAGCCGAATACCCAAACCACAAAGCCATGTGCCTTCACACAACATATAGTGAAAAATATATATCCTGTGGCTGTATTATTATTATTCAGACGTGCTTAGTTGTGTATTTGTATATGTATGGGTTCTGTATGTATTTACATTGATATACACCCTGGTTGTTTGCTGGTTTCTTTAAACATGTGATAATCTTTATTATTGTTCTTAAACATTAAAATGTTTTATCTGGATCTGATATAATCCACTTATTCTTTCTATCACAGATTATTTTTTGATATTGGCACCGGTCTTCTTGTCCTCTCTTCTCATCATTTTTTTCCTTTTCATTTTCATTACAACCATCTCACTAAAAAAAAACAAAGAAAAGAACAAAAGAACAATTAAGAAAAACTAAAAAATGATAAAACATAAAATGAAAGAAATAATAAATAAATAAAGGTAAAATAAAGAAAGCAAGAAAAACAAGCAAAAAAAGAAAATAGCTCCAAACACCAAGGGAGATAAGCGAAAGGATGAAAGGTAAAGTCAACCTCGGCGGAATTTGAACTCAGAACGTAACGGCAGACGAAATGCCGCTGAGCATTTCGCCTGGTGTGCTAACGTTTCTGCCAGCTCGCCGCCTTTAACACAAATTTGGCAGCTGCGAGTTTGACAATGTAAAGAAACTAAAAGCTAACCTAAAGTAATTGCTCTTGAAGTTGTAGATCAGACATCAAAATAGCACCAAGTGGTTTTTATAGCAGTTTTCATCTCTTGTCTTACACTTTTACAAAGTGATTGATCGAGTGTTCTTTATTGTATAAACAGATACGCACTTGATCATCAGTTTTAGGAACTCATGGTGCTGCAATACCCGTGAGGCTGCGGGTGAGAAGGTAGTGACATCAATCCCCTCTCATCATGAGCTGAAAAGTAGGGGAACACACCTCACATGTTCTTCTCTAAACTATTTCCAACACTGCGTTTCATTAACACATTCTGTGTTTTCCCATTGTTATACACTCTAAAATTACTCCGTTGACAGTTTTCGGATCTTTTCGGTTTGAACGGCAGTTTTTAACAAGTATACGAAGTTTAAAATTTTTTAGTTACCTAGAAATTATGTTAAAAACTGCAGTTCAAACCGAAAAGACCCCAGTTTTCAAGTAATGCTTAGGCACTAAACAAGATCGCTGTAGTCTTTCCCGTCCTTATTCAGCCTAAATTTACTGTTTGCAGTCCTCAAATGAATGCCTAGGGATCCAATTGGATACTTTTACTTTATGTTTTACTTTTTACGTGTTTCAGTTTTCAGGCTGCAGCCATGCTGAAGCACCTCCTTGAAGAATTTTTAGTCGAATGACTCAACCCCACTACTTTTTTTTAAAGCCTGGTACTTATTCTATCAATCTCTCTTGCTGAACAGCTAGGGTAACAGGGATGTAAACACACCAACACTAAGCGGTGGTGGGGAACAAACACAGACGCAAAGACACACATATAAATCCTTAAGTTAATGGTTATGGATTAAATAAAATCCTTGGAGGGATCTTTTCGGTTTGAACGGCAGTTTTTAAAAATAATTTCCACGAAACTAAAACTTTTAAACTTCGTATACTGGTAGAATGTGTTTATAAAACATCTTTTTCTCTTGGCTTTATTGAGAAAATTCTATAGTTTGTAAGATACTTTTTGTTTTTTTCTTCAATTTCTGCAGTTTCAACCAATCAATGACGTCTATTGGGGTTAAAACTTTCTGTTCCGTATGAAAATATCCCTCGTTTGAGAAACAGATTGGGTTTATTTACATTTGTGAAAAAAAAAGATACCCTTCCCCTCACTAACCCTAATCTTAAAACAGATTGAAATGCAATAGATCGATACTAGGGTCATAATTATGGGTGACAATTTCATATGACACCGCTAGAAAAAACTGCCGTTCAAACCAAAAAGATCCCCTTGGAGTCCCGTCTTTATACAGTCTAAAATTATTGCTTGAGGTCAAATTAATGGATAATGGATGGATAAAATAAAATCCTTGTCGTCTGATTTTCAATCAGAAATTGAGCCGGACAGGGGGAATAACTCATGGTTGATAAAGAGCAAATTTTTACTTTTCTAATTTACTTTTGTTATCATAGAATCATATTCTCTTTTCTGTGGAATTTCTTGTATTTTTTTCAGTCATTGTTTGATAATATCACTTATCCTAAAACACATGTAATGCACATTAAAATTTCAATAAATTAATAAATAAAAAATCCATGTCTTTCAAACGGCTTAAACCTCACCACCATCGCTTACCACGAAACACCATCGTGACTTTGGAATAGTTGTCACAATTCAAATGATTTTTTTTATTTCGGTAATTTTTGTCATTTCTGAAACACTTGTAATGCACATAATTTGTAAAAAGAAAGTTGGGGCTTTTCCCCCCAAAATTAATATTCCCAAACTTCGTAACACCTTCTCCCGCCCGTCCATGCGACATCAAAATTAGATGACTTTAATGGAGATGTCTTACGTAAGTGAATGTGTGAAAAACAAAATTAATATTTTGAAAGCAGCATCTATAAAAGGGTCATTTCAGTTGTTTGAAATGAAGAAAAGAATATTTTTAATAGAAGAAAAGCATAATGGGACAAAGAGGAGAACGCGAAAAGCTTTCATCTCATGATAACAGTCTTTCCAGCAACACCTTTTTTAACTAAAACGGTATGTTTTTTCTTATTTCTATTTGTTTTTCGTTTACATTTTTTAAGTGAATATTTTTTTTACCCTTTGAGGCAGGGGAAACTTGTCTAGAAATATTGATATCCTAAACCAGGTACGGAGACCCTTTTTCGAGATCGTTCATCATCAGGCGAGGCCGCGCTACTGAAAGCATTTAAAGTAATTTTTCAACAGGCGTGCCATTCAAAAAATCCCGCGGGCCGCAGATTGCCTGTGAATACCATAAACCGATCGCTAGTATCTTGGTGTCTTGAAGAGAAGTTGATCCACAATTCCGTCTCGTCTGGAAAATGAAGATAAATAAAAAAAAAAGAAAACGATGGCATGCAAAGTTCGATTTAATATGAATTATATCGATTTCTGTTTGCTTTTGTCGTACTTTAAATTGACTTCTGCTTGTTTAGAACTAAAAATGTTGTAGTCCACTCGTGGCTCATAATCGTTGTAAGATTATGAGACAGAGATGGATGGAGTACAGCGTTAACCTCTGATTTTCGACTCTTAGAGAGGTGTAAGTGTTTTATAGTATTATAAACTTCCACTTTCCGAACTCGAACCCTTTGAACTTTAACATACCCCCTAGTTTCTGTTATTCACATCCAGCACTGTATAATAAAGTCGTGTTTAGATGAAGGGAAGTCGTTTAAGGAATGGTGGGCCATTTTGGCCACAGTACAGGGCGGTCAAAATCCAGGCTACGTTATTGAGTGTATCAAATCCCTTCAGAGGTGATGAATGACTAAATTAACTCAGACTTCGATTGATACCTTCCAGTCTTGTTAAACAATTACATGACTTTGGTGGAAATTGTTCAGTTTGGTGATAAATAAAAATTAAGGGGGACAAAGGTAATAAAAGAAGCGAAGGGACAGGACATAAGTCAAAGATGTTTGGTCATGATCAAGACGTCCACACATAAAATATAGAAAATATGTGGATCGGAAGTTGAGACGACAGTTTGGGACATCGGACGAATTGTTTTGTTTCGTATCTGCATGAGTTTCTCTGGCGTAATTCCGCTGAAAAAAATAAGACATTTGGGAGGCAGGTCGTGCTTAGATAATTTACAGGCTTGTCTAAAACGTATAAGCCATTAAAGTGAACTGACTCGGAGTCAGAAATGAAAATGCGACCGAGGGATCCGTCTGGGAGAAGTTTTACAGAACTCTAATTTCTAAAGTCCTAAATACAGAGCAGAGAGTTGGCCCAAAACTTGTCAACGAAATTGGAAACTGCAAAAGCTCGTCATTTAGACAGAGAAACTGCATCTAAATCAAAGGGAACAGCGATATTACACACCCAGAGTTATTCTGACTGGGGATTATGTTAAAGGTGCAAGTATTAGCGGAATATTCGTCCACTTTTACTGTAAAACAAGGACTATACCAGCAATTGAAACACTCAGCTTAGTGTCAAGTTGATTCAGTCTGAGTATAAAATAATGTTAACAGTGGAAGTATCTGGAAAACTCGGCTACTTTGAGTATAATTATTTCTAATTTAAGCTCAAGGACGGCAATTTTGAGAAGAGAGAATTAATCGATACCATCAACCCCAATGCTAGACCATGGAAAAATGAAAAGTAACTTTGACCTTGGTGGGATTTGTGCTCAGAACATAAAGAGCCAACTGTAAATTATTCTTCCGACCCTCCAACCATTCTGTCACATGGAATGTTACATTAGGTCAAGAGAGACAGTAGTATCGCACATACAAAGTACTATACCGATTCTGTCTGAGTTATTTACATTAAGGATGCAAATATCTGTGGAATGTGAGATAATTGCATTAAGTTATCGATGTGTATCTTAAAATAACCCTCTTCCCTTACGATGGGTCAGATCCCTCGGCGGAGGTAAAGAATAATCACAACACCCGTTTTCGGCGTAACCTAAACCCTAACACTAACCCTAAACCTTGACTCTAATCCTAAACACCGGGTGTGCATTTACCTTCGCTCAGATCCTTAATCTGTGGCGCTACGTGTATCCATGTTCTCCGGCACCAACCTTGCTGTATCGGCTGCAAACCCGGGTATCGCCGCCCGTAACGCAAACGAGAGAAAATTAAATAAACATAGGAACCTGATCAGCCGCTATCAGTTTGTGCCCGTCACCGTCGAGACCTCAAGTGTTCTCGAACCCCGTATTGCTGATTTCCTCTACAAAATCATAACTGGCCCGTTTGTAAAACGATCCCCGCAAAGTGAGGTAGCTGGTGCAGCGAGTGTCGTAATGCCGCCACCACGGTCATGTCCGCAGGACGTGGCTGAACGCCATTTGTTCTGGGACATGCCCGTCTTCTGCTGCTCAATTCCCCTCCGTTTTTTCTCTTTTTCTTTGTTTCCTTGTAATTAAATTCGGAGTGAATGATGACTTGCCAATAAAACTCGTTAGGAATTAGTTTCTATTAAAACGTTTCTCATGGCCCCAGCAGACAAAACGGGAAAAGCGTTGTCCCGGAGGATAGCGTGGGAGATGCGCTGTAACAGCCACTCTGACATACAGGTTCACACTCGTGGACAGCAATCTCCGCCCCGATAGCTGCGAGCAGAGATATAATAATAATAATGAAATTATTGTATACAGTGCTCAGGTGCACCACAACTTGTCAAAAAGTGCGTATAAAGCATATGCAGTAATGTACAAATGTCTGGAAAGTGAACAGTGTATGAGTCAGATACATACTTGTGTGTGTATGGAGGGGAGAAAATCAGGTGCAGTGTTGGCAAATCTCAGGAAGCATGGAAGTTTTGAAGGATGCAGTGCTCCAACAACTAACAACTGATGCCAGCAGTTTGTTCCATGCTTCAGCAACTCTCAACGTGAAAAAATGTTCCCGGAAGTCATGGGAGCTGTGCTGTTTACTGACTTTATAAATATGCCCACGGGTGTTAGACGGGTGGAGTTTGAAAAGGTGCTCAGAGTTATTGTTAGTGATATGGTCCAGGGGTCAAGAACACCGGACGCCTCAACTGTGACAGGCTTGACCATATAAACCCGTAGGAGAGTGACCGATACTTTACTCAATCTTTATGTAAGTAAAACTATCTTAATCAATCGTTCTTTATTATTCATCATTTTAATGTTGTTGTTAATGTTATCTATTGAATATCAAACTCTCAGGCAAGCCCCATGGTTAAACGAGGGGATTCGAAGAGAGAAGGGAACTGGCAGGCAGCCACGAAGGAAGATGTTACTTGTAAACAAGCAGAGGACTGTATGTGAACTATACGATGCGAATCCTCTCGTTTTGAAACTTAAGTTGTTTTTTTTCTGCGTAACAAACTACTCAGCCACTTACAGCAGGGGTCCCTAACCAACGGGCCACGGACCAGTAACGAGTCGCACAGAAAAATAAATGTTAAAATTATATTTCTATTATCTATCGCAGTTTGAAGACTATTTTTGCATTATATGTGTAATAATCAGGATTATATATTATGCACTTCGTGTAATCCCTCGGTCTGTAGTGCAAAAAAAGTTGGTGGGGCTGCTAACTTATAACTATAACTGAAATGAGTGTTTTAGTTGATCGAACAACAATATTCTTTTCTACTCTAGGCACAAGGCCCGAAATTTATGAGGAGGGGGACAGTCGATTAGATCGACCCCAGTACACAACTGGTACTTAATTTATCGACCCTGAAAGAATGAAAGACAAAGTCGACCTCGGCGGAATTTGAACTCAGAACGTAAAGACAGACGAAATACCTATTTCTTTATTACCCACAAGAGGACAAACAAGGACAGACAAACGGATTAAGTCGATTACATCGACCCCAGTGCGTAACTGGTACTTAATTTATCGACCCCGAAAGGATGAAAGGCAAAGTCGACCTCGGCGGAATTTGAACTGAGAACATAACGGCAGACAAAATACTGCTAAGCATTTCGCCCGACATGCCAATGTTTCTGCCAGCTCGCCGCCTCGAACAACAATATGAAACCATTGAAATCAACGAGAGACTCTAAAGACAAATCCATTGACGAGTAAACTTTGATTTAAAGAGTTGCCTCCCTTCCATTGCTGACTGCTTGGAATTCGCAATCTTTGCACAAGCACAGAACCTCAGAGTTAATTAATTGCTTTCGTTACTGTATATAATTTGAGATGCTCTGTGTTTCTTTCTATTATTTTAAATATAACAAATAATTTAGTAAAATAACTTAGTTATCATTAAAGTAGTGTTAGGAACGTAAATTGCGACTAAGGTTTGGTGGTATATTTTAATGCAAAACTTATGAAAACAAGACATTTGTACTACAGAGCCGGTTTTGGCCGTGTTGGTAATGAAAAGGTTAATCAAAACCTCTTTAAAAAAAAGCATCTTCCACTCTGTTTCATATATTCCATAATGTCCAATTCGCAGAGTTAATTTAGTCTTCCATCACCTGAGGTGATTCGATGCAGCCAGAAGCGTAGTATGGGTGTGTTAACCGCCCTCTGCAGTAGCCAAATTGGCCGTCCCTTCCTTAAACATAATATACACGTTTATAATAAAGTAGCCGTTTTGTGTGGTCCGCCACTGAACTTCCTTAGGTAACGAGCTGGCAAGTTAATGATTCTTATCATACCACTGTTTTTTTGTTGATTTTGTTTTTGTTTTTCTTATTTCTTTTTTTTTTTTTGTGAGTGAAGCGTAAGGACTGGTATGGTGGTCGGGGATGTGGCTATGACCTTTGCAGACCTTCCCAGGACAGTGAGATCAACACAAACTTGAAATATTATGTTAAATTTTTGAAATGCAAACATGTGAATGAAAATTAAGTTTAATTTGTAGCCAAAATAGTACTGAATTTTTTGATACCGTATACGTCAAAATCTGTAACTCAGTTTTGGAAAGCATAAGGAATATATAATATCAATGAGGCAGACCTCTACATGGTAGCTAGACCTGGTAGAAATAGCAGCCAAATCTCCCTCAAAGCACCCTACTGTCTTAATCCGACAATTCTGCCTATTATGTAGTTTAAGTAAGAAACTGGGATCTTTCCCTTTTGAACGGCAGACAATTTCTAGTTAACTAAACACTTTAAAACTTCGTATACTGGTAGAATGTGTCAAAATAAAACATTTTTTTCTCTTGGCTTTCTTGAGAAAATTGTAATTTGTTTGTTTAACGTAGTTTAATTTTTCGAATTTTAACCAATCCTATGCTCTCTTTTGAGCTAAAATCATTTGCTGAGTCTAAAACTGAGACAACATCCTGTAACTAACCCTAACCCTAAATTTTTTTTTTCTTAATTGTTAAATTAATTTAATTGTTACATGTGTAAATTTAATTGTTACAGAGAGAGGAAAGAAGAGATACGGCGTAGCGACGGTTTTGGTTGAGTGTCATCCTGTACTCCCTTTGTTGCTACTGAAATGGCATGTGCCGGTTGTCTGAGCAACTGGTTGTTTTAATGGCAGAACAAACAGGACATTAAAGATTACAAAAATAACGATTCTCACTTTGAAACTAACAATTTTGAAAATCTTTTTTCGGAACACTCCGCTCTCTCATGTATCCATGTTTAAAATTTCAGCGCAATCCGATGAACAATACTCGAGTTATAAGTGCACAAACAGACAGACCAAATGGATTTTATATATTAAGATATATATAAATTCAGTGTGTGTTGTGTTCCATTACTTGATGAATGAGAAAAATGTATGAACAAACAACATAACAGATACTGAATGTAAAAAAAAATAAACAGAAAGTCCATGATTCTTCATCAGTTATCGACCAATGGTACTTTTCAGTTTTGTACCTTTAACAATGAGACCGAATGCTTCATAATTGGCGGTGCCCACAAAAAAGTTTTCTTGCATAGAATTAGGGACAAGAGCAAACAAAATGAAAGAAAACAAGCAAATGGACACAGAGTGTGATCTAGGACAGTGGACGGGGACAGTGGACAAGGACAGTGGGTGATGTTTAGAAAATGTTTTGAATGATGGAGAACGGAGAGACAAAATTTATGACTGGTCAGCTAAGGGACCTGTCTATTGTCAGCTAAGGGACCAGTCTATGGTCAGCTAAGGGACCAGTCTATGGTCAGCTAAGGGACCAGTCTATGGTCAGCTAAGAGACCAGTCTATGGTCAGCTAAGGGACCAGTCTAAGAAAGGAAGGAAAAGACAAACTGGCTGCGGGTCACGTGACAGCAGCAACAGAGAAAAGAAGGGGGAAGTGGATAAAGGGGAAGGAGAAAGGCTAGGAATAGAAGAGGGAGAGAGAGAAAGTAAGTAGAAGCTCTAGAATAAAAGTGACAGGATAAGTCAGCATAACTACACAAGTGTGCCCTCCTGACTTTCAGAAAAATGGATATTTCTGAATGAAATTTTCTAAAAATACCTTTCAAATGGTGTAGGTTATAATTATATAGGAACCTAATGTGACAAAAAAACAAATGGTGGATACATACACATAAATACTGACATACTTCACAAATTTTCAAAATTTCAAGTTTCATTTTGTGAATATATATAGGCGTAGGAACTGCATGGTTCCAGGTTCAGTCCCACTGCGTGGCACCTTGGGTAAGTGTCTTCTACTATAGCCTCAGGCCCACCAAAGACTTGTGAGTGGATTTGGTAGACGGAAACTGAAAGAAGCCCATCGTATATGTACGTGTTTGTCCCCCCCAAAATTGGTTGACAACCGATGGTGGTGTGTTTACGTCCCCGTAACTTAGCGGTTCGGCAAAAGAGACTGATAGAATAAGTACTAGGCTTACAAAGAATAAGTCGTGGGGTCGATTTGCTCAACTAAAGGTGGTGCTCCAGCATGGCCACAGTCAAATGACTGAAACATGTGATGTGCATAGGTATGTATATGTGTGCACCGTACAACTTTCTTTTTCACACTAGATTTCAATATGATTGGTATCTACATCATCTGAAAGTTATTTGTAGGAAATTTCATTAAAAAAAGATAACCACTTTTTGAAAAAGTTATGAGGAAACAAAGCCCACTCAAAATTTTCAGAAACTTCTTTCCATCGCTAACCCCAAAATATCATTTTCACAAAGCACCATCCGATCGTAGCCGTTGCCAGCCTCGTCTGGCACCTGTGCCGGTGGCATGTAACAAGCACCCACTACACTCACGGAGTGGTTGGCGTTAATAAAGGCATCCAGCTGTAGAAACACTGCCAGATCAGACTGGAGCCTGGTGCAGCCTTCTGGCTTCCCAGACCCCAGTTGAACCGTCCAACCCTTGCTAGCATGGAAAGCAGACGTTAAACGACGATGATGATGATGATGACGTCATAAATTTCCATATAATCATATTTTACACCATCTGAAAGGTATTTGAAGAAAATTTAATTGAAAAAAGATAACCACTTTTTGAAAAAGTTATGAGGAAACAAAGCCCACTCATAAATTTTCAGAAGCTTCTTTCCATCGCCAACCCCAGAATATCATTTTCACATCACAAATTTCCATATAATCGTATTTTACACCATCTGAAAGATATTTGAAGAAAATTTCATTGAAAAAAGATAACCACTTTTTGAAAAAGTTATGAGGAACCAGATTCCCCAGGGCATACTTGTCTAGGTATACCTAGTAAGTCTAAAATTATAGGGAAACCAGCGCTCTCAGTGCCACAGGCTCTGCCTGTCTTGTAGTGGTCTTGTCAGCCACATCCACTGTGGCTGGAGGCAGAGGATGATGAATGTCTTTGATTGATGCTGTCATCACGTTTGATGGGCTGGGAAAACGTGTACAAAGGAGGGAGGATTTCTACAAGGTTGATATTTTGGTGTGGAAGGATTGGTTGTAGTCATCAGTGCAGAGCCTTAGGGAAGAGGACTGCACAGTGTGGGTGAAGAGAGAGAGAGAGACAAAGGAATTGAGAGTGCTTGTGTGGAAGGTGTATGAGTCTGGCCAGCTCTGAGGAGCAGTGACCACTGTAGATAGATAGAAAAGGCCGAGATGAGGCAGCAGTCTGTGGGATGCTGGAGTGGGACAGTGAGCAACTTCATTTTAATCAGTGATGAAGTGTGGCCATTTTAGGGTATGGACTAGGATATGTATTGAGTGGTGGTGGTGGCGGTGGCGGCTGCATTGGTGGTGGTGGTAGCAGCAATGTTTCATCCATCATCTCGACACTTCATTTTCAATGGCCTATCTAGTTTGCTGTAAGAAGATACTGCGCAGTGTTATAAATCACCCCTGTGAACGTGGAAGACCTACTAGAAATATCTACCGAATCTTCCTCAAGTGACATGCCATTTTTTAAAAAATAAGTAGGCATGAGTGACATATTGGCTACCGTAATCCGAGACAGACTAAGTGAAAGAAAATTAAAAAATTAAAAATGTGGGATGGCCACAGCTGGAATGCATTTGAATCCAGATAGCATTTATGACTGGAGTGACATTTTATGCAGTTTGAAAATATGTTACAGATGTTGGATAAGAGTGAAATCACTGGATATAATTTTACACACACACACACACGTACACACCCATGCACATACATACGTATACACATATATACAGGCACATACACATATAGTGATGCCACTATAAAATTCATGCAATACCACTGTGAAAGTGGTTGATGTTAGAAAAGTTAAATTAACCCATAGAGACCATGCTGATGTAAAACATGAGCATGGAGAAGAGTTTGTAAACTTATTTATAAAAAACTGGAATTAATGATAAAGATGCCACTATTTATCTCTTCAAAAATATCTCATCTACCTACCCATCTGCTTCTTGTCTAATCCATCTGTCTACCTACCTATCTGTATGTGAGTATGTGTAATATATATATATATATATATTGCACACATTCAAAATGTGACTGCGTGTGTACCGTTGGCGATTTTTTTCCTCTGTCTTCCCTTCCTTGGATCTTTCCTTTTTCTATGTTTCTGACGAAGAGCTCCGCTCGGAACATTAAATCCTCCTTCTTTCTTTCCTTTCCTGAGCATCCAATAACATTATACTTGTTCCACGTCCTCGCATTGTTGTCTTCTCTCTTTATGTTTTCATGTTTGGATTAACTTTATATATATATATGTATATTTATATGTGGAGGCACAATGGCCCAGTGGACTTGCAGCTGGAGGATCACAGTTTCGATTCCCAGACCAGGCATTGTGTATATTTATTGAGCGAAAACACCTAAAATGCTCCACGAGGCTCTGACGTGGGGTGGTGGTGGCGACCCCTGTTGTACACTTTTGCCCCAACTTTCTCTCATGCTTTCTTCATGTTTCTTGAGTAACGCTGCGATGGACTGGCCACAGAAACCAGGAAAACCGGCCCATGAACCTAGCTAGGCTTGATAAGGGCGCATAAATATATATATATATATATATATATATATATATATCATCGTTGCCAGTGCTGCTAGACTGGCTCCTGTGCAGGTGGCACGTAAAAAACACCATTTGAGCGTAGCTGTTGCCAGTACCACCTGACTGGTCCTCGTGCCAGTAGCACATAAAAGCACCCACTAACCTCTCAAAGTGGTTGGTGTTAGGAAGTGCATCAAGCTGTAGAAACTCTGCCAGATCAGATTGGAGCCTGGTGCAGCCATCTGGTTTGCCAGTCCTCAGTCAAATCATCCAACCCATGCTAGCATAGAAAGCAGACATTAAACGATGATGATGATGATGATATATATATCATCATCATCATTGTCATCATTTAATGTCTGCTCTCCAACCTGGCATGGGTTAAATGGTTTGACTGAAAACTGTAAGCCAGGGAGCTGCACCAGGTTCCAATTTGATTTGGCAAGGTCTCTACGGCTGGATGCACTTCCTAATGCCAACCACTCCGAGAGTGCAGTGGGTGTTTTTTATGTTCCACCAGCATGGGTACCATTGACCTGACACCGGCATTGGCCATGACTATGGGCTCACTTGGCTTGACACAAGCACAGTATAATTGCGAAAGGTCTTGATATATATAAATATTCTTGAAGAATCTTTGAAACAAGATGAAAGTGCTAAATAAATAATAATCCCAAATTCCGACAACCTCCTTCTTTTTAACATATAAAATCTGTACGCCACTTCAAACTATATATATATGAATGTATTTGTATGTGTGTATAGTATAGGTTAGTTCAAACATGTTTGCAATAATAAGTGTTGCGTGGTGGAAATAAACACAATTACCAAACTTTCATTCATAAAGCCATTTATTATTTTGTTCTTTCGCATTTCAATTTGTACATTTGTACCCATAAATTTTCAAAAACTGCACGCCAGAAGAAATGAAAAACAGAACTTTCCAGGAAGTCTGCCCCTTCTCAGAACAGGAAGTCCCCCTTCTTCCATTTCTTGGAACTTTCCAGGAAGTCCTCCCCTTCCTCGGAACTTTCCAGAAAGCCCCCTCCCCTTCCTCGCAACTTTCCAGGAAGTCATCTCCATACTCCTCGGAAAACTCATCAAAGACAACCGGTTTAGAACAAAATAACAGAAAATATGTCAAAGTCTGCGAGACAGCAACTCAATCTGGAGTGGGTGGTGCCCTTCAATTCGATAAAAGAAACTTGCCCATGTGTCTACACCTGCTAATAATTTCACATCTCAAATTAGGCAGTGTGCTGGAATTGCTGGATCGAAGAAGAATATGAGATCTTTCTGCTATGCATATATATTTATATATATATATATATATATATACACACACACACACACACTGTATTTTCCAGCAGCATGCAAGCTGAACACTTAAGGGCCAAAATTTACAGCTGAAAATAGGTAGGTTGACTTATACAGCAAAAAGACCAAAGATTCCATGTGAAATGCAGCAGGATTTGGAAAGATAGTGACGATGATTCAATGTCTACTCTAAATACTATGTTGACTTGTATACTGAAAAAATATGGTATGTAAATACATCATAAGCCATTAGCTGACTTAAAGTGTGTTTTCACCCATTTACTCTTTTACTTGTTTAAGTCATTTGACTGTGGCCATGCTGGAGCACCACCTTTAGTCAGGCAAGTCGACCCCAGGACTTATTCTTTGTAAGCCTAGTACTTATGCTATTGGTCTCTTTTGCTGAACCACTAAGTTACGGGAATGTAAACACACCACCATTGGTTGTCAAGCGATGTTGGCGAACAAATACAGACACACAAACACACACACACACACACACACACACATATATACATATATATAATAATAAAAATAATTTTAAAAAAAACATTGTGTACAGTGCTCAGGTGCACTACAACTCATCTAAAGTGTATCAGGTGTAGTTTCGGCGGATTTCGGAAAGCATGAGGGCCTTAAAGGATGCAGTGTCATGGCAGTCAACAACTGACGCAGGCAGTTTGTTCCATGCTTCAGCAACTCTGAGCGTGAAAAGCTGTTTCCGAAAGTCATGGGAGCTGTGTTGTTTTCTGACTTTGTAGGCATGTCCACGTGTGTTAGACACATGAAGATCAAAAAGGTGTTCAGTGTTGTTGTTGGTGAGGTGGTTGATAACTTTGTGGGTGTTTACCAAGTCCATCGCCAGACGCCGGAGCTTCAGTCAATCCATGCCCAGGGAAACAAGGCGCTCAGAGTATGGTAGGTGTCTGATGGAAGGTATGCGTTTGGTTGCACGTCTCTGAACAGATTCCAGGAGGTCAATGTTCTGAGCAAGATAGGGGTTCCAAACTGATGATGCGAATTCCAAGTGTGGTCGTACCATAGCTGTATACAGTTTTAAATAGATGGCTGGAGAGCGGCTAACAAAAGTCTTGCTGAGTGATGCCAAGACACCCTCGGCCTTCTTGACAATGTTAGAGATGGGCTTTGTCCAACGCAAATCACTGCTGACAGTGATGCCTAGGTCATGCTCGCAAGAGGATTTCTTGATATCAGTGTTGTGGAAGGAGTATGTGGACGCAGGGTTTTTTCTCCCAAAATGCATGGTGGTACACTTGTCCACAGCCAGTTTCAGTTGCCAGTCTGTGATCCATTGCTGCATTGTGTCCAGGTCTGATTGCAGGAAAGAGCTGTAGACAACAGGATCTGTCCTCTTGATTTCAAGGTACAGCTTGATGTCATCTGCATATTTCAATAATGTGGCATTCTTTAAATTGGCATCTATGTCATTAATGTATGCCACAAACAAGAGGAGACCAAGGACAGATCCCTGTAGTACACCCGATGACATCTCATATGGTGTAGAATGCTGTCTTAGAACTGTGACTACCTCCTTTCAGCTGAGAATGAAGGATTTCAACCAGTTAAAAAGATCATCCCTCACACCCATTGCAGAGAGTTTCACCATAAGCCTTTTGTGTGGCACAGAGTTGAAAGCCTTAGCAAAGTCAAGGTAGACAACATCCACCCATGAGCCACTGTCAGTGATCTGAGTAATGTCCTCAAGGAACTCGACAAGTTGATCACTGCAGCTGGACTTAGGGACAAATCCATATTGTGAGGGTCGGATGAGACTGTGAGAGTTCCAGAAGTTCCAAAGTGTTTCTCTGACACACGATTCCATCAGTTTTGCAATACAGCTAGTGAGACTGACTGGGCGATAGTTGACAGGTGATGTGTGGTCGCCCTTTTTGAACAGAGGAATGACACTGGCAGTTTTCCACTGCTCCAGAGTAGCACCATTGTTGAGACAGTACTGGAAAAAAATAGAAAGCTGGTGTAAAAGGAAGTACCTGCCACGTTTGAGAAGCAGGTATGTAACTCCATCAAGACCAAGGGAGGCATAGTTGCGCTTATTTGAAGGTGACGTTGCAGCATTGCAGGTGTAAATTCCATAGTTGTTATGGAATTTGCTGTTAGAGATGGTGAAGATGGTACATTTTGACTTTCAACAGTGAATATGTTTGCATAGCACTCGGCAATGAGTTCTGCACATTCCTTGGGGTCGTCACTGATCTGGTTTGTGTGAGGGTTGCGAAGAGGGCCCACTGGAGAGTGAGGTCTCTGCTTCGAATGCACATATTTCCAGAAAACCTTGCTATCAGGATTGGCTGCTATGCACTGTTCAAATTCAAGCACTGCTTTTTTTGTCACTTGCTTGAGATGGAAGATTTATTCCGCTTTTTCCTGTTGGTGTCTGATTTATGCAACTTGTATTCCCGTTCAGCTGTCTGACGTTCCTTCCTGGCAAGTCGGACCGCTGAAGTTTCCCAAATTGCACTTTTGGGGTGGTTCTTCTTTTTCTGTTTACGTGGCACTGATGCTGCACATGCTGCCCATATTGAGTCCAGGATACTCTGGAGTATAGTATTCACATCTCCAGAGTTGTAGAATTCATGCCAGTTTGGGTGCTGTAATTCAGTGTGGTACAGGTTCCAATCTGCTCTCTTCCAATCGAAGGAAGCAGATTGGAGATGGTTCAGGTTTTTGTTGTTGCCCGCAAGAGCCAGATTGGCGATGATCATAGCATGATCAGAGTCGCCTAGAGGTTCCTCTGTAGTACAATTGATAACCGCTTCAGGAGTTGTGGTGAAGAGCAGGTCCAATGTGTTGTTGCCTCTTGTTGGAGAGGTGGGCTTCTTTCAGTTTCCGTCTACCAAATCCACTCACAAGGCTTTGGTCAGCCCGAAGCTAAAGTAGAAGACACTTGCCCAAGGTGCCACGCAGTGGGACTGAACCCGGAACTATGTGGCTGGTAAGCAAGCTACTTACCACACAGCTATTCCTGCGCCTATATTTATATACATTAACACCAGATGTGTCATATGTTCAGTATCATACGTATAAAACACATCTAAGCAAGGCAGCTGTTGCAAATGATGATCTCTTAGTGTTTGTGAATGAATGAATACCTTATCAATTATATGACCAAATTGCAGGGTATGGCAAAGCCATTATGTAGGAAATAAACTATTTAAGCCAGTTGGTATTTGAAAATTCCTTATAATAAATAGTGAACGAACTTGGTTGCCAGAATGCAAGAAGATTCAGCATCTGATAACAAATAATATGTATATATATATATATGTACATATGCATGCACTCACACACACACACACATGTATAATTATGTATATATATATATATATATATATCCGTAATAATGAAGGGTGAAATTAATTAATTTGGAAAAATTATCAATTACACCAAGTAGTCTTCGGCATGTAAAAGCCTCATTCGAGGAAAATTTAAGTAATACTAAGCAATAAGGGTTTAGCAACGAGTTGCCTTACCACATACCGAATTTAGAAATAGCAGTCAAAGGGTTATAGCTATTTCTTCTACTAAAAAGGGAGATCTCAGTAAAAACAGCATTTGGAAGGCAGACACAAACAGGTAAGAGAGAATGAATTGACTGCAATCTATCATACATTTTTTTAGTTATCCACGGACGTACGTTTCGAAATCAAGTTTTTAGGAAAGCATAAGAATTAAATATTAAATATTAAATAATTCTATCTTACCGAAACTTCTTTCTCTTCAGCGTAGAATACTATAATCATAAATGATTATATATTGAATTTTGAGATACCAGAAGGCACCAACTCAACTCAGTATCAGAGCGAGCTAGAATCCGCAACTGGTATCACCGAATTCAAATTGTGAATGAAACGATTGTGTCAACAGCCCCTTCCCACCCGCGTGTAGCCAAAACAAGATGCTGTGGTCATCTACTGAGATAAAAATGGTTATCCGTATAATGAAGGGTGAAATTAATAATTTGGAAAAATTATCAATTACACCAAGTAGTCTTCGGCATGTAAAAGCCTCATTCGAGGAAAATTTAAGTAATACTAAGCAATAAGGGTTTAGCAACGAGTGCCTTACCACATACCGAATTTAGAAATAGCAGTCAAAGGGTTATAGCTATTTCTTCTACTAAAAAGGGAGATCTCAGTAAAAACAGCATTTGGAAGGCAGACACAAACAGGTAAGAGAGAATGAATTGACTGCAATCTATCATACATTTTTTAGTTATCCACGGACGTACGTTTCGAAATCAAGTTTTTAGGAAAGCATAAGAATTAAATATTAAATATTAAATAATTCTATCTTACCGAAACTTCTTTCTCTTCAGCGTAGAATACTATAATCATAAATGATTATATATTGAATTTTGAGATACAGAAGGCACCAACTCAACTCAGTATCAGAGCGAGCTAGAATCCGCAACTGGTATCACCGAATTCAATTTGTGAATGAAACGATTGTGTCAACAGCCCCTTCCCACCCGCGTGTAGCCAAAACAAGATGCTGTGGTCATCTACTGAGATAAAATATGGTTATCCGTAATAATGAAGGGTGAAATTAATTAATTGGAAAATTATCAATTACACCAAGTAGTCTTCGGCATGTAAAAGCCTCATTCGAGGAAAATTAAGTAATACTAAGCAATAAGGGTTTAGCAACGAGTTGCCTTACCACATACCGAATTTAGAAATAGCAGTCAAAGGGTATAGCTATTTTTCTACTAAAAAGGGAGATCTCAGTAAAAACAGCATTTGGAAGGCAGACACAAACAGGTAAGAGAGAATGAATTGACTGCAATCTATCATACATTTTTTAGTTATCCACGGACGTACGTTCGAAATCAAGTTTAGGAAAGCATAAGAATTAAATATTAAATATTAAATAATTCTATCTTACCGAAACTTCTCTTTTTCTCTCAGCGTAGAATTGTAGAATACTATATATCATAAATGATTAATATTGAATTGAGATACCAGAAGGCACCAACTCACTCAGTATCAGAGCGAGCTAGAATCCGCAACTGGTATCACCGAATTCAATGTGAATGAATGAAACGATTGTGTCAACAGCCCCTTCCCACCCGCGTGTAGCCAAAACAAGATGCTGTGGTCATCTACTGAGATAAAATATGGTTATCCGTAATAATGAAGGGTGAAATTAATTAATTTGGAAAAATTATCAATTACACCAAGTAGTCTTCGGCATGTAAAAGCCTCATTCGAGGAAAATTTAAGTAATACTAAGCAATAAGGGTTTAGCAACGAGTTGCCTTACCTCATTCTCTCTTACCTGTTTGTGTCTGCCTTCCAAATGCTGTTTTTACTGAGATCTCCCTTTTTAGTAGAAGAAATAGCTATAACCCTTTGACTGCTATTTCTAAATTCGGTATGTGGTAAGGCAACTCGTTGCTAAACCCTTATTGCTTAGTATTACTTAAATTTTCCTCGAATGAGGCTTTTACATGCCGAAGACTACTTGGTGTAATTGATAATTTTCCAAATTAATTAATTTCACCCTCATTATTACGGATAACCATATTTATCTCAGTAGATGACCACAGCATCTTGTTTTGGCTACACGCGGGTGGGAAGGGGCTGTTGGACAAATCGTTTCATTCACAAATGAATTCGGTGATACCAGTTGCGGATTCTAGCTCGCTCTGATACTGAGTTGAGTGGTGCCTTCTGGTATCTCAAATTCAATATATAATCATTTATGATTATAGTATTCTACGCTGAAGAGAAAAGAAGTTTCGGTAAGATAGAATTATTTAATATTTAATATTTAATTTTATGCTTTCCTAAAAACTTGATTCGAAACGTACGTCCGTGGATAACTAAAAAAATGTATGATAGATTGCAGTCAATTCATTCTTTCTTACCTGTTTGTGGTCTGCCTTCCAAATGCTGTTTTTACTGAGATCTCCTTTTTAGTAGAAGAAATAGCTATAACCTTTGACTGCTATTTCTAAATTCGTATGTGGTAAGGCAACTCGTTGCTAAAACCCTTATTGCTTAGTATATATATATATATATATATATGTAAATATATATATATATATGTACATATGCATGCACTCTCTACACACACACACATGTATATATAATTATGTATATATATATATATATGTAAATATATATATATGTATATATCTATATATGTATATGTCTGTATATATATATGTAATATAGTATGTTGTATATATTATATATATATATATATATATAATATATATATATACATATATATATATGTCTGTATACATGTATGTATATGTGTGTATATATATATATATGTATATATACGTATATATATGTATATATATATACATATATATGTGTGTGTATATATATATATATATATATATATATATATAATGTATATGTGTGTATGTATATATATGTGTATGTATATATATATGTGTATATGGATATATGTGTATATATGAATATATGTACATCTGCACACAACAGCAACACACATGGCAGACTGACAGTAATACATTAATGAAAGGAGATTTGATATAGATTAATTGAAACCTGATCCAACAAAACCAAGAGGAAGTATCATAAAGATAAAGGTATGGTTACACCCTCATGCGTTCTTGGATGTGTTTACACATTCTGACATATCTATTTACACACAAATGCACATACGCACACACATATATGTGTGTATACATATATTATATACATATATAGTATATGGGTTATATAATATATATATATTATTATATAGTATATATATATATAACATATATATATAATATATATTTATAATATATATATATATATTATATAATTTATATATATATATATTATATATACTCAATATTATAAACACATATATATATATATGTTTTCTCCATTTTCTAATTATTACAACAAACAATAGGCGCAGGAGTGGCTGTGTGGTAAGTAGCTTGTTTACCAACCACATGGTTCTGGGTTCAGTCCCACTGCGTGGCACCTTAGGCAAGTGTCTTCTACTATAGCCTCGGGCCGACCAAAGCCTTGTGAGTGGATTTGGTAGACGGAAACTGAAAGAAGCCCGTCGTATATATGTATATATATATATGCCTGTGTTTGTTTGTGTGTTTGTGTTTGTCCCCTAGCATTGCTTGACAACCGATGCTGGTGTGTTTCTGTCCCCGTTACTTAGCGGTTCGGCGAAAGAGACTGATAGAATAAGTACTGGGCTTACAAAAGAATAAGTCCTGGGGTCGAGTTGCTCGATTAAAGGCGGTGCTCCAGCATGGCCGCAGTCAAATGACTGAAACAAGTAAAAGAGTAAAAGAGTAAAAGAGAGAGTTAGCCAAATCGACTACATCCTTGCCAGAAAAAGGGAAAGATGGCTGCTTATAAATGCCAAAACCTTCCCAGGCGAAGAATGTACCCCACAACATAGAATGGTAGTCAGTGACTTTATGATCAGGACTAAGAGGACGACTAGAAGACGACCAACATGGAGAAGAAGGGTCTGGAAGCTTAAAGACCCTGCAAATGGACAGAGATTTAAAGACATGTTACTTGAAGCCTTCGACGAAATAGAAGGGGGTATAGCTACACATGGGGTAGAAGATAACTGGGCGCTTCTAAGGGACAACCTGCTGAAAGCCACTGACCAGATCTGTGGCTGGTGCAAAGTCCCCACAAGACCCAAAATAACATGGTGGTGGAACAATACTGTTGACAGGGCTATTAGACAAAAGAAACAGGCTTGGAAGGACTGGAAGAACGGTGGTAGCAGGGAAGTGTATCAGACTGCAAGAAGGGAAGCTAGGAGGCAGGTTTATTTAGCCAGAGGGGAAGCAGATAAGAATAAATTTGCCAATGTCCTGCGCCGTGAGGATGAAAGACTTGAGGTATTTCGTATAGCAAGACAGTGTGTGAGAGAGAATCGTGACGTGGTAGAAAAATGTGTTCGCACGGATGACGGCTCACTTGCGCTAAATGAGGATGCAAAGAGAGAGGTTTGGAGAAGCCACTATGAAAGGTTGCTGAATGAGGAAAATGAATGGGATAAAGAGAGTCTGCCGAATGTTGACCCAACAGAGGGACCAGCAATCCAAGTTGACAGTTCCTTAGTAGTTAAGGCAATTACAAGCATGAAAACAGGGAAAGCCCCAGGCCCATCAGGAATTACTGCAAAGATGCTCAAAATATCTGGTAGTGTCGTCTATAGCCTAGTCACCCGTATAGTTAACCAGGTGATACACGAAGGAGTCATTCCCAATGACTGGTGTAGCAGCATAATAGTCAACTGCTACAAAGGTAAAGGTGACGGCCTAGATACAAATAACTACAGGGGTATCAAGCTGCTGGATCAGGTAATGAAGGTTACGGAGAGGGTTATAGCCCAATAATTAGAGAGAGAGTTAGCCTAGATCAGATGCAGTTTGGGTTCGTGCCAGGGAAAAGTACTACTGATGCTATTTTCATGGTAAGACAGCTACAGGAAAAATACCTAGCCAAAGACAAGCCCCTATACCTGGCTTTTGTTGATATGGAGAAAGCCTTCGACAGGGTCCCCCGATCCCTTATCTGGTGGTCAATGAGGAAACTAGGGATAGGTGAATGGTTAGTGAGAGTTGTACAAGCCATGTACAGAGACGCTGCTAGTAAGGTGAGGGTTGGCATCGAGTACAGTGAAGAATTCAGGGTAGAGGTTGGGGTCCACCAAGGTTCAGTCCTCAGTCCCCTCCTATTTATCATAGTCCTCCAGGCAATAACGGAGAAATTCAAGACAGGATGCCCCTGGGAGCTCCTCTATGCTGATGACCTTGCTCTAATTGCTGAGTCTCTATCAGAACTAGAGGAGAAGTTTCAGGTATGGAAGCAAGGTTTAGAATCGAAGGGCCTTAGAATCAACCTAGCCAAAACCAAAGTCCTAATAAGTAGGAAGGTAGACCAATCACAAACGCCTTCAGGTAGATGGCCCTGCTCGATCTGTAGAAAAGGCGTAGGTAGAAACTCTATAAGATGCACCAAATGTAAGCTATGGACACATAAGAGATGTAGTAATGTCAAAGGAAGACTAACTAGGAAAATAGTTTTTATCTGTGGCAGATGCTCAGGAGCAATAAACTCTGAAAATATGCAGAGACCAACTTCTTCCACGTTCCAGGGAGAAAAACTAGAAGCAGTTGATAGCTTCCGCTACCTAGGTGACCAAATCAGTAGCGGGGGCGGGTGTGCTGCAAAGTAAAAGGCAGACTGTATGATGCATGTGTACGTACAGCCATGCTACATGGTAGTGAAACTTGGGCTGTGACTGCTGAGGATCTGCGTAAGCTCGCAAGAAATGAAGCTAGTATGCTCCGATGGATGTGTAACGTCAGTGTTCATAATCGACAGAGTGTAAGTACCTTGAGAGAAAAGTTGAGCCTAAGAAGCATCAGTTGTTGTGTGCAAGAGAGACGTTTGCGCTGGTGTGGTCATGTGATGAGAATGGCTGAAGATAGTTGTGTGCGAAAGTGCCACACCCTGGCAGTTGAGGGGACCTGTAGAAGAGGTAGACCCAGGAAAACCTGGGTCGAGGTGGTGAAGCATGACCTTTGAACTTTAGGTCTCACCAAGGAAATGACCAGAGACCGAGACCTTTGGAAGTATGCTGTGCGTGAGAAAACCCGGCAATCAAAATCACGTAAAAGCACCATCCGTTCGTGTCCGTTGCCAATCTCGCCTGGCCCCTGTGCCGGTGACATGTAAAAGCACCATCCGTTTCGTGGCCGTTTGCCAGCTCTGTCTGGCCCCCGTGTTGGTGGCACGTAAAAGCACCATCCGTTTGCCAGCTCTGTCTGGCACCTGTGCGGTTGGCACGTAAAAAGCACCCACTACACTCACGGAGTGGTTGGCATTAGGAAGGGCATCCAGCCGTAGAAACACTGCCAGATCTGACTGGGCCTGATGAAGCCTTCCAGCTTCACAGACCCCAGTTGAACCGTCCAACCCATGCTAGCATGGAAAACGGATGCTAAATGATGATGATGATATATATGTGTGTGTGTGTATCATCATCATCATTTCTTTCTTGCATTTAAGCATTCATCAGGTTCAGATTGTGACAGGAATGCTTCGACTGTCGAAGTGTTCCTGTCACAATCTGAACCTGATGAATGCTTAAATGCAAGAAAGTATACTAGTTCAATGAGAATAGACATTTAATATTCAATTTTCAATATTTCATTTGTTCAATAAAACAATCAACACTTCATTTCATTTCTTTCTTACCATATATTCTTCTATATCCTATATTGATATTATAAGAATATAAATAAAACATACAAAACAGACAGAGTTGGAATTCCTTTGAGTAATATAGTCTTCTATACACAATCATACAAACCACTTTGTATATAAGTATATATATATATATATATATATATATATATATACCGGAGTGAACACATAAATGTGAAACAAGGTGGAAAAAAGCGTACTCAAATACCAGAGGTAGAGTAATATGTTTAATTTAAAAGCAGCAGAAATTAACAAAAGCTGTTACTCGGAGTTTCACGTCCCTGAGTAACAGGTTTTGTTAAATTTCTGCTGCTTTTAAAGTATATATATATATATATATATATATATATATTAATTTCCAGTACGCTGCCGTAATCTCTTTTATAGAGACTTAGTAATTTTAATATTTCTATTATTGAAAACAAGTGGATGTATTCCACGGAAACTAGGTAAATAGATTCTTCGAACAGGGACAGTCAGTAGCGACACCTGCTGGGTCTGACTACGCTGCATTGATAAAGGGCAAATACCCTGAAACGTGTCTGCAGCTGTCTGACTGGCAGGATGAAGCGGCTGACCTACCCTGTTCGAAGGTTTATAATGAACGGAGTTTGTGTGTCAAATAGCTAGCTTGAGGCGATGGCCTCATGGAGCTAATCAGCGACAGCTTTAGCCTTATATTTATAAGACTGCC
>NC_043022.1:10637807-10650307 GCF_006345805.1 Octopus sinensis
AGGCTTCCAAAGAATAAGTCCTGGGGTCAATTTGCTCGACTAAAGGCGGTGCTCCAGCATGGCTGCAGTCAAATGACTGAAACAAGTAAAAGATAAAAGAAAAGAGTAAAAGATATATATATAGTACTAACAGAAAAGGAGGAATTTCGATTATCCCCGCGTGGTGGCTAATTATGTTGTGAGACATATATGGAAATAAATAAGCAAACAGGTAAATTAGTAAATAGAAATAACCGGCTCTCATGCTGGTGGCACGTAAAAGCACCCACTATGCTCTCGGAGTGGTTGGCATTAGGAAGGGCATCCAGCTGTAGAAACTTTGCCAGATCAAGATTGGAGCTCGGTGCAGCTATCTGGTTTGCCAGTCCTCAGTCAAATTGTCCAACCCATGCTAGCATGGAAAGCGGACGTTAAACAATGATGATGATGATGACAAACATGCATACCCTTAATGTAGTTCTCAGGGAAATTTAGCATGACACAGAATGTGACAAGGCTGGCCCTTTGAAATACCGGTACAACTCATTTTTGCCAGCTGAGTGGACTGGAGCAATGTGAAATAAAGTGTCTTACTCAAGGATACAGTGCACTGGCCGGAATTGAGCTCACAGCCTTATGATTATGAGCCGACTACTCTAACCACTATGCCATGCGTGTTCACAGATAAGTAGATAAATATATAGACAGATAAATTAGTGTTGATACATTGATGCAGCGAACATTGAAAAGTTAATTAGAACTAATTATGTGATGATACATAGAGGTTGATAAATAAATAGACTGATAAATTAATGCTGTGAGATTAATAAATAGACTGGCAAATAAGGAAGTTACAGTTAGCATGACTTAATGTAGAGAGCATCAAAAGCTATGTCTGAACCAGTTTCTGGAGGATGAATAAGAGAAGTGAATTTCACATGGAAATAGGAATCATGATGTCGAATGCTTATTCAGTTTGATTGAGTTTTGTCATCATTGTAAGGCAAATATGAGAGAAAGCAAACTGCAGTCCAAACTGCAACAGAAACAATTAATACAATTTAAACAGCAATAGCGAAGTAATACAATACACATTGTAAATACACAGCGATGGTACAATTGCTGATATAACAATATGGTTATTATATTGGAATACAAACAATCGTCCATAGTCATTCAATAGTCTTCGTAGTCGTAAGAAAGCAGTGTTTAGAGGGGGAGGGAGAGAGAGGGAAAGGGGGAGGTATTCCTTTATTTAGTCATGTCAACATAGATGTACTTTTATACGATAATAGTGGTTCTAATATATATATATATATATATATATATCTATATATATTATATATATATATATATATAATATTTATATATATATATATTTATATATATATATATATTTATATTATATTATATATATTTATATATCTATATATATATCTATATATATAGATATAGATATATATATTATATATATATCATCATCATCATCATTGTTTAACGTCCGTCTTCCGTGCTAGCACAGGTTGGATGGTTCGACCGGGCTCTGCGAAGCCAGGAGGCTGCACCAGGCTCCAGTCTGATCTGGCAGTGTTTCTACAGCTGGATGCCCTTCCTAACGCCAACCACTCCGAGAGTGTAGTGGGTGCTTTTTACGTGCCCCCACCGGCACAGAAAAGCCAATATATATATGATATTATAGTATATATATATATATATATGTATGTATATATATATAATATATAATATATATATATATATATATATATATTATATATATATATATATGTATGTTATATATATATAGTATATATATATATATATATAATATATATATGTATGTATATATATATATATATATATGATATATATATATATATATTATATATATGTGTCTGTATATAAGATATATATATATATATATGTGTGTATGTATATATATATATATATATATATATATATATAATATATATATATATATATATATTGGCTTCTGTGCCGGGGCACATAAAAAGCACCCACTACACTCACGGAGTGGTTGTCGTTAGGAAGGGCATCCAGCTGTAGAAACACTGCCAGATCAGACTGGAGCCTGGTGCAGCCTCCTGGCTTCGCAGAGCCCGGTCGAACCATCCAACCCGTGCTAGCACGGAAGACGGACGTTAAACAATGATGATGATGATGATGATGATGTATATATATATATATATATATTATATATATATATGTATATATATATATATATATATATATCTTAGAACTACTATTATCGTATAAAAGTACATCTATGTTGACATGACTAAATAAGGAATACCTCCTCCTTTCCCTCTCTCTCCCTCCCCCTCTAAACACTGCTTTCTTATGACTACGAAGACTATTGAATGACTATGGACGATTGTTTGTATTCCAATATAATAACCATATTGTTATATCAGCAATTGTACCATCGCTGTGTATATATATGTATATATATATAATATATATATATATATAATATATATATATATATATATATATATATGTATATATAATATATACTATATATATAATATAATATATATATATATATATAAAATGTATATATATATATATATATTGTGTGTGTGTAACATATATGAAAGCAGTTATGGCAGTGCAGTTGTGGTTAAGACATTCCCTTCACAACCAGATGGTTCCGGTTTCAATCTCAGTGTGCAGCATCTTAGTGGCTTGTGAAGGGAATTTGGGAGACGTAAATTGTGTAGAAACCTGTTGTGTGTGTGTGTGAGTAAATTATGTGAAGGTGTGTGGCTTAGTGGTTAGAATATTTGATTCACAATCAAAAGATCATGCTAGCATAGAAAGTGGACATTAAATGATGCTGATGATGATGATGATGATGAAAGATAAGTTTAACACATTAAGTTAACGCGTAACATCTTCATTAACTAAATTTAGGACGTTTATATTACCTATGAGGTATTCTATATTTTTCAGCTAGAGTGTAGTTGGGTCTCAAGGGGCTGGTACAAACCTAGCAATATGCATTTTATAGTGAAAACAAAATTTTGATTGAAATTCTAATTACCAGACGATTTTCTGTTTGAGTCTAACCATTTAAAGTTGTAGTGGAAATGCAAACTATGTCACAAATAGGTATACAAGTATTGTATAAATTTTAAAATCGAAAAATTTACTATATTTTGTACATACAAGTATACCAGCTTGCGGGTGCAATAAAATGGGTTCGCAGGCACAATTGCACCCATGGGCATGAGTTTCCCCACCTTGATGTACAGGCTTCCTCACTGGCTCTCAAATATCCCTAATTATTTATGGGATGGCAACAGCTGGGGGTCACTTCTGTTTGACACAAAGCTGAATGTTTCCCCTGCTGACTAAGGGTTTTTCTTGTAGATCTCTTCTTGGAGTAGAAGCACCAGAAATACTAATGATATTTTATTTTTTTTACTTGTTTCAGCCATTAGACTGTGGCCATGCTGGAGCATCGTCTTGAAGGATTTTAGTTGAATGAATCAACCCCAGTAGATTTTTCTTTTAAAGCCTAGTACTTATTCTATTGTGGAGGCACATGGACTAGTGGTTAGAGCAGCGGATTTGCGGTCAAGGGATCGCAGGTTCGAATCTCAGACTGGGCGATGTGTGTGCTAATGAGCGAAACACTTAAGCTCCACGCGGCTCTGGCAGAAAGTAATGGCAAACTTCTGCTGACTCTTTTGCCACAACTTTCTCTCACTCTTTCCTCTTGCATCTTGCAGCTCACCTGCGACAGACCGGTGTCCCGTCCAGGTGGGGAAACCTATACGCCAAGGAAAACGGGAAACTGGCCCTTATGAGCCAGGTGTGGCTTGAGAAGGAACAAAAAAAAAAAAAACTTATTCTATCAGTCTCTTGCCAAACTGCTAAGTTACAGGGATGTAAACAACACCGGTTGTCAAGCAGTGGTGGGGGAATCCTCAGGCACATAGACACCCATACACACACACACATACAAACATGTGTGATGGGCTTCTTACAGTTTCCACCTGCTATATCCACTCATAAGGCTTTTGTCAGCCTGAGGCTATAGTAGAAACTTTTCCAAGGTGTCACACAGTGGGACTGAACCTGGAACCATGTGGTAGGGAAGCGAACCTCTTACCACACATCCAGTGCATGAGATTGTTTATTCTGAGAATGACATTGTAGAGCAGATGTAACATGCCAGATCTGGCCAGTTTGAAGATAAAACAGATAGAATATTTGGGCCAGGTATGGTTGACTTGAATATTTAAAGATTAAAATCATACCCAAGACTACACACACACACACATTATACACCAAATTTGTAAAAATATTTACATTTCTGAGAACAAACCAGTAATTCATAGCATCATATATATATATATATATCTGTTTATCACCACACTGTATGAGATGAGCTAAAGTGTTTCTTCTTTATCCTGTATCTAATCACTGCTAACATAGGCCATTACTGCCATAAACACGTGCAGCTGCATTCAGAAATGGTGCATCTAGAAAGTCTGTATCTCTTTTTCAGTTATCACATAATATATTCGAAATACAAATGGAGGTTTCATGCTGTAACCTTATCCTTGCTACAGGCATACCAGCATCAAGTGGATTCGGTTACGGCCATATCGAGGAATTTATCTGCTTCTTCTTAATTTTACAACAGAATGCAAGCAAAAAGCACACACAGGCACCCACGCAAAACGTGTGCATGCAGGCAACCCCTCCCCATCCTTACCCACATATACATAGATTTGTTCAAGAAGATATGTGTTTGTGTGTATATATACATATGTACGCTTTTACTCTTTTACTTGATTCAGTCATTTGACTGCGGCCATGCTGGAGCAAATAGGTCCCGGAACTTATTCTTTGTAAGCCTAGCACTGCTCTATTGGTCTTTTTTGCTGAACCACTAAGTTACGGGGACGTAAACACACAAGTATCGGTTGTCAAGCGTTGTTGGGGGGGACAAACACAGACACACAAACATAAACATATATACGACGGGCTTCTTTCAGTTTCCGTTTACCAAATCCACTCACAAGGCTTTGGTTGGCCTGAGGCTATAGTAGAAGACACTTGCCCAAGGTGCCACACAGTGGGACTGAACCTGGAACCATGTGGTTGGTAAGCAAGCTACTTACCACACAGCCACTCCAGTGCATATGTGTGTGTATATATATATATATATATATATATATATATATATATATATATATATATATATAACGGGAAGCTTTACGAAAATAAACAAAAGACGAAGGCAGGTGGAGTACAAACAAACAATTGTATTAGTATGGCGCTCAGGAATAGAAATAAAACAAGTCTTTTACGTTTCGAGCCTACGCTCTTCAACAGAAAGATACACAGAAAAGAAACACGGAGAGAAACAAGGAGAGAAAAAAAATGCGTGCAGGAGCTATATATACACACACACACACACACACACACACACACATATACACACACACACACACACACACAATGTATATACATACATATAAGTATGTATGTAGATTTATGTGTGCACACATGTATGTAAATATATATATATATATATATATATATATATATATAATATATATATATAATACACACACACACACACACATATCTTCATTATCATTTAACATCCATTTTCCATTCTGGCGTGAGGTGGATGATTTAACAGGACCTGGCAAGCTGCAGAGCCATGTTGAGTTCCAGTGTCAACTTCAGTATGGTTTCTATGGCTGGACATCCTTCCTAATGTCAACAACTCTACAGAGTGCACAGGGTGCTTCTTTGTGTGAATGTGTGCCACCAGTAACAGAAAGGCTTCCACATAACTTGCAAGAGAGAAAAAGAATTGGTAAGGTCAGCCATAATGGATATATAATACTGTACACTTCGAATAATATACCCATTCTATTGACAGATATATGAGTGCATTTTTTCCTGATTTATGGACTCTTAGATGACTTACACATCCTCACACACATGTATATATATATATATATATATAAATATATAAACACACACATATATACATATATATATATATATATATATATAATATATATATATATATATATATATATTATATATATATATATATATTTATATATATTATATATATAGATACATACACACATATGTATATGCCTGTGTTTGTTTGTCTCCTCACACCACTTGACAACTGGTGTAGGTTTGTTTATGTCCCCATAACTTAGCTGTTTGGCATAAGAGACTGATAAGAGTTACTGAAGCATGGAACAAGCTGCCGGCATCAGTTGTTAGTTGTCGGAGCACTGCATCCTTCAAAACTTCCATGCTTCCTGAGATTTTCCAACACTACACCTGATTTTCTCCCCTCCATACACACGCAAGCATGTAGCTGACTCATACACTGTTCACTTTCCAGACATTTGTACATTACTGCATATGCTTTATATGCACATTTGACAAATTGTGGTGCACCTGAGCACTTTATATAATAATTTCATTATTATTATTATTAAAATAAGGATCGATTTGTTTGAGTTGACCCTTCAAGGCAAAGCTCCCGCATTGGCACAGTCCAATAACTGAAACAGATAAAAAAAATAAAACATACGATTAAAGATTTGAAGTGTGAGATATATCTCGGAAGTGTTGTTGTGGTGGTGGTGGTCGGGGGGAGGATCCTGAAAGAATATATTTATCTCCATTAATGCAGATTGTATTAAAGAAACAAAGAATATTTACTGAATATTCTGGCAGATTTGATTTCAATTTGGGAAATATAAACCTGAAACCAAAAATGCTCTTTCTGAATCTATGTTTTCCAGTATGTCATTGCTAAAAGGTTTTGCTGAAAAAGATGATTTTTTTAATGTAAGTTGTAAAGTCAAAATGGCAAATATGGAAATATGAAGAAAACTTTGCCTCTTCCCTAAAATCACACAATCATGGTGAGAGAGTCAGGGGGATTCTTAACCCATACAGTACTTTACCCTCTAAAGAATGAATGCCTTGTGAAATATAATACACTAACATCAAACAGAGCAGTTGTGCACCAGAAAGTGCTTAAGGATGGTAATCCATATGTGTGTGTATATATATATATATATCATCATCATCATCATCATTTAGCGTCCGTTTTCCATGCTAGCATGGGTTGGACGGTTCAACTGGGGTCTGTGAAGCCAGAAGGCTGCATCAGGTCCAGTCTGATTTGGCAGTGTTTCTACGGCTGGATGCCCTTCCTAATGCCAACCACTCCGCGAGTGTAGTGGGTGCTTTTTATGTGCCACCCGCACAGGAGCCAGACGGAGCTAGCAAATGGCCACGAACGGATGCTGCTTTTATGTGCCACCGGCACGAGAGCCAGGCGAGGCTGGCAACGGACACGAGCGGATGGTGCTTTTACGTGCCACCGGCATGGAGGCCAGACGGGGCGGCACTGGCAACGGCCACGAACGGATGGTGCTTTTTACGTGCCACCGGCACGGGGGCCAGGCGAGGCTGGCAACAGCCATGAACGGATGGTGCTTTTTACGTGTCACCGGCACAGAGGCCAGTCGGGGCGGCGCTGGCAACGGCCACGATCGGATGGTTCGCTTACTTGTCACCGGCACTGGTATCACAGCCGCAATTTCCATTGATGTTGATCGACCTCGATTTTGGTTCTGCTTTATGATATCTGATTTGATTTGGTTTGATTTGATTTTGATTTTCACTTGCCTCAACGGGTCTTCACAAGTGGAGTTTTGTGTCCCAAGAAGGAAAGGTATGTATAAGTCGACTGGCTACATACCAGGTAGAGGCCACGGGTTATGGTCTCACTAGTCTTGCCGGGTCTTCTCACGCACAGCATACTTCCATAGGTCTCGGTCTGTAGTCATTTCCTTGGTGAGACCTAAAGTGCGAAGGTCGTACTTCACCATCTCGTCCCAGGTTTTCCTGGGTCTACCTCTTCCACAGGTTCCCTCAACTGCTAGGGTGTGGCACTTTTGCACACAACTATCTTCAGCCATTCTCGTCACATGACCATACCAGCGCAAACGTCTCTCTTGCACACCACAACCCTGGAACGTGGTGGAAGTTGGTCTCTGCACATTTCCAGTGTTTATTGCTCCTGAGCATCTGCCACAGACAAAAACTATTTTCCTAGTTAGTCTTCCTTTGACATTGCTGCACCTCTTATGTGTCCATAGCTTACACTTGGTGCATCTTATAGAGTTTCTACCTACACCTTTTTTACAGATCGAGCAGGGCCATCTACCTGAAGTCGTTTGTGATTGGTCTACCTTCCTACTTATTAGGACTTTGGTTTTGGCTAGGTTGATTCTAAGGCCCTTCGATTCTAATCCTTGCTTCCACACCTGAAACTTCTCCTCCAGTTCTGATAGAGACTCAGCAATTAGAGCAAGGTCATCAGCATAGAGGAGCTCCCAGGGGCATCCTGTCTTGAATTCCTCCGTTATTGCCTGGAGGACTATGATAAATAGGAGGAGACTGAGGACTGAACCTTGGTGGACCCCAACCTCTACCCTGAATTCTTCACTGTACTCGTTGCCAACCCTTACCTTACTAGCAGCATCTCTGTACATGGCTCGCACAGCTCTCACTAACCATTCATCTATCCCTAGTTTCCTCATTGACCACCAGATTAGGGATCGGGGGACCCTGTCGAAGGCTTTCTCCATGACAACAAAAGCCAGGTACAGGGGCTTATCTTTGGCTAGGTATTTTTCCTGCAGCTGTCTTACCAGGAATATAGCATCAGTAGTACTTTTCCCTGGCACGAACCCAAACTGCATCTGATCTAAGCTAACTCTCTCTCTAATTAGTTGGACTATAACCCTCTCCGTAACCTTCATTACCTGATCCAGCAGCTTGATACCCCTGTAGTTATTTGTATCTAGGCCGTCACCTTTACCTTTGTAGCAGACTATTATGCTGCTACACCAGTCATTGGGTATGACTCCTTCGTGTATCACCTGGTTAATTATACGGGTAACTAGGCTATAGCCGACACTACCAGATATTTTGAGCATCTCTGCAGTAATTCCTGATGGGCCTGGGGCTTTCCCTGTTTTCATGCTTGTAATTGCCTTAACTACCAAAGAACTGTCAACTCGGATTGCTGGTCCCTCTGTTGGGTCAACATTCGGCAGACTCTCTTTATCCCATTCATTTTCCTCATTCAGCAACCTTTCATAGTGGCTTCTCCAAACCTCTCTCTTTGTATCCTCATTTAGCGCAAGTGAACCGTCATCCTTGCGAACACATTTTTCTCCTACCACGTCATGATTCTCTCTCACACACTGTCTTGCAACACGAAATACCTCAAGTCTTTCATCCTCACGGCGCAGGACATTGGCAAATTTTTTCTTATCTGCTTCCCCTCTGGCTAAATACACCTGCCTCCTAGCTTCCCTTCTGGCAGTCTGATACACTTCCCTGCTACCACCGTTCTTCCAGTCCTTCCAAGCCTGTTTCTTTTGTCTAATAGCCCTGTCAACAGGATTGTTCCACCACCACGTTATTTTGGGTCTTGTGGGGACTTTGCACCAGCCACAGATCTGGTCAGTGGCTTTCAGCAGGTTGTCCCTTAGAAGCGTCCAGTTGTCTTCTACCCCATGTGTAGCTATACCCCCTTCTATTTCGTCAAAGGCTTCAAGTAACATGTCTCTAAATCTCTGTCCATTCGCAGGGTCTTTAAGCTTCCAGACCCTTCTTCTCCATGTTGGTCGTCTTCTAGTCGTCCTCTTAGTCCTGATCCTAAAGTCACTAACTACCAGTCTATGTTGTGGGATACATTCTTCGCCTGGGAAGGTTTTGGTATTTATAAGCAGCCATCTTTCCCTTTTTCTGGCAAGGATGTAGTCGATTTGGCTAGTATGCCGGCCCGATCGGTAGATGACCAAGTGGCTTGTCGGTTTCCTGAAGTTAGTGTTGCAAACCTTAAGACTATTCGCATCGCAGAACTCCAGCAGCCTGGTTCCCTCCTCGTTGCGGGAACCATAACCGTAGCCTCCATGTACGCCATGGAAGCCCCCAGCATGTCGTCCAACATGCCCATTGAAGTCACCAGCTACAAAGAGAAGGTCCCTGTCATTCGTCAATGAGGTGGTCTGCAGTAGGGTGTCATAGAAACTGTCTTTCTGTCAATCGGGTAGCCCTGGCTGAGGGGCATAGGCCGATATAATGGTTGCTAATCTATGATGAAGCACTATTCTAATCTTAAGTATTCTGTCACTTACTCTGATTACCTCAAGTACCTTATCTACCAGTTTTTCAGCGAGACGTATACCCACGCCTCCAACCCCGTCAGTTTTTCCTGCCCAATACTTGCACACATACAGACACAGATGTGCAAACACACACACACACATGCATGTATGCATATGTATAAAATAAGTACAAAAACATATGGCCTAATGGTTACAGTGTTAGAGTCACAATAGCAGGGTCGTAGTTTCGATTCCCAGACCAGGCTGCATGTTGTGTTCTTGAGCAAAGCGCTTTATTTCACTTTGCTGCAGTTGACTCAGCTGCAAACAAGAACCAGCAGCAGATTAAGATTAACGCTGCAGCTGACTGATAATCCGTTTAAGGAAGCGTATTATACTAGGCTGAGGAAAAGTTTGTGTGCCATGTTAATATAATGATTTTTTATGCAAGAATTTATTCAAAAACAACAAATATTCTTCAAAATAATG
Organism: Octopus sinensis; assembly: GCF_006345805.1. Taxonomy (NCBI): domain Eukaryota; kingdom Metazoa; phylum Mollusca; class Cephalopoda; order Octopoda; family Octopodidae; genus Octopus; species Octopus sinensis. Next base: position 10,648,487 of record NC_043022.1, read on the forward strand.
ACCATCATTTTCCACGATCTTCTGCCAACGGTCTGCAAGCTTTCAGATTTGGTCAAAGTAGCAATCCTTCAGCTTTGAATTGAAAAATTCTTGACAGGCTTCTTCAACTTCATCGAATGACTCAAATCGGTGACCTTTCATAAAGTACTGCATTGATCGGAAGAGACTATAGTCAGATGGAGCAACGCCTGGACGCACACACAGTGAGTCACCATTGAACATTACATGAACTGAATGAACACACACACCACAAAAATATATACTTTTAACACAGCGCATGAACTTTTCCCTCAACCTAATATTATAACCAGCTAGCATCATGCTGTCAAAAATGACAGATCATTGTAGTATTTTATATCTAATTATGGTACATAATAATCACAGAAACAAACATTCACATACTTCCCTTGTACACGCACACACATACACACATATACTCACACAGAGTTGAAATGCTGCTTGATTTTTCTTTCCAGCGTTGAGTGTTCACCATTCCATTTCCATTACACACACACACACACACACACACACACACACAAACAAACATTCATGTGACTCCCTTTTTACATACACACATTCTTTTTTTATTCTTGTATTTGTTTCAGTCATTTGACTGTGGCCATGCTGGATAATTGATAATTTTTTCTCAGTGGAATTTGAACTCAGAATGTAAATAAAGAGCCAGAATAATTGCTGCTAAGCATTCTGTTCGATGTGCAAACAATTCTGCAGCTCATAACCTTAATAATAATAATGATAATAATGATAATAATGATGATAATAATAATAATAATAATAATAATAATAATAATAATAATAATAATGATGATGATGATGATGATGATGATGATGATGATAATAATAATAATAATAATAATAATAACAAAAACAAAAGCAAGAAGAAGAACAACAACAACAATAATAATAATCCTTTCTATTATAAGCACAAGGCCTGAAATTTGTGGGGAGGGGACTAGTTGATTTAATTGACCCCACTGTTTAGCTGGTACTTATTTTATCGACCCCAAAAGGACACAATGTAAAGTCAACATTGGCAGAACCCACAACGTAATGTTGGATGAAATGCTGCTAAGCATTTGGCCTGATGTGCTACCAGTTCTGCCAGCTTGCTGCCTTACTATTACTAATAATAATGGTTTCAAATTTTGCTACAAGGGCAGCAATTTTTTGAGAGGAGATGAGTTGATTACATTGACCTCCGTGTTCAACTAGTACTTATTTTATTGACCCTGAAAGGATGAAAGGCAAAATCAACCTCAGTGGAATTTGAACTCAGAACATCAAAATGGACAAAATGCTGCTAAGCATTCCCTCCGGCATGCTAACGATTCTGCCAGCTCACCACCTGAAATGATAATAAAAATAATAATAATCTTTTCAAGTTTTTAGTGAGGACCAGCAATTTTAGGTGGTGGGGGAGTAATCAGTTCAAACCCAGTGCAAAAACATCAATGATATATATCCATACACAGGTACCCATACGAATATAGATATGTGTGTATATGATCCGTCTGTTTTTTGTATCGTCTATTTGAATGTTTTGCGTTCTTGTCCCATTTTGTATTTTTATATATATTTTTTATACATATATATATATATATATATATACATGCACAGTTCTTTATTTATATATATATATTTACATATATTTATATACATACATGCACAGTTCTTTATATATATGTAAATATATATATATATATATACATGCACAGACACATGCATACACACACATTGTACACATGTACATATACATACATAAACACATCTGCATACCAATACAGATGCACAAAAGTACTC
>NC_043022.1:10655307-10662807 GCF_006345805.1 Octopus sinensis
ACATACCTTGAAATAAAAAACGATTACCTTCGTACCATGGTTTCACTTGTTAATATCAACGCATACAAAATCACAGGTAACTGCAAGATCATCAGCGTAGTCTGTCGCTTACAAAACACAATTTACAGAACTAGATACAGAACGCTCAACTGAAATCAAGTATGTATTAAGTTCTCCAAATTATATTTGGGTGTATTTTTCAAATGACTTCATTTTGGCATGCTAAGGCCGGATATTACTCAGCGCGCCAAAGTGAGGATTTCTGCATGTTTGCATACGTAGATATTAACAAGAGAAACCGTGGTATGAAGGTAATCGTTTTTTATTTCGTATATTTTCATTTGTTTTGCTCATTTTTACATTTTGTCGTTTTGCTGAGATTTTTCTTGAGAACACACTCTTTGTGGTAATGGCAATGTGACATCTATGTTTAGCATATTAAGTGTCCACTTTCTCTTAATTATATATATATATATATATACACATCTTATTTTTTACTTGTTTCAGTCATTAGACTCTGGCCATGGTGGGGCACTGCCTTGAAGAATTTTTAGTTGCAAGATTTCACCCTAGTTCTTTTTTTTAAAGCCTGTTACTTGCTTATTCTATTGATCTCCTTCTGCTCAACTGCTATTTTTACAGGGATATAAACACGCCAACACCAGTTGTCAAGCTGTGGTAGGGGACAAATAAAGGCACACACATACATGCACATATTTATATATATGACAGGCTTCTTTCAGTTTCCATCTACCAAATCTACTCACAAGGCTTTGGTTGGTCTGAGACTATAATAGAAAACACTTGCCTAAGGTCCCAACCACATGGTTCTGGATTGAACCCAGAACCATGTGGTTGGGAAGCAAGCTTCTTACCACATACAGCCACACCTGCACTTGTTTGTGTATGTGTGTGTATGTGTGTCGTCACAATGAGGATATTCCAACCTCTTATAGGGATATTTATCATTGAATAATATATATATACATACACACATACACACACACACACACACATGCGCATACAAACACATATATGCTTTCTAAGGTGCCATTGTACTCTGATGGAGAAAAACAGAGATATATATTATATATATACATATATATATATATATATATATATATATATATATATATATATATATATATATATATATATATATAATATTGTGACTGGGTAACAAGATCAATTCACCTGTAAGTAATACTCTAATACAACAATACACGAAACCCTCACACACTGAAAATGCAGAAAGCCAGGCCCATTGCTGCCTGCTTAGAAATATCAATTCATCTACCATCCCTGCCCCCATTTTAACCTGCTGAGAAATGCATTAGTAAGCAAGATTGATTGAATTACAAAAGACCTTCAAGTCATGTGCCTAATTAGGCATGCTTAAATGATGAGCCTTAGTCTTCAAATGCATATATATATATACACATACATACACACACACATGCACACACACACACACATATATAAATTACTACGTTAGATATATATATATAAATAAAAACTTGGAGAAGAGAAATAGAGAAATAACGCGTGCGTTCGGTCATATAGTAATATAATAAATAGATAAAATATATGCATATATACATACATATATGTACATACTTACATCTACATGTATATATACATGCATACATATATATATATATGAGTACAGGACACCACACATAAATGTAGAACACAACGAGAGATGAGAACATAAAATCAAACAAGGAAACAGACTATTTTTTAAACAACAAAAAAACAGAGTACAGGACAAACAATACAAGGAAAATTCCCCTTCATCAGCTGTCCCTGGTTCGACTCAAAGTGTGTTTCGAAGGTAAGGACAGAACACAGTCGAAGAAGTCCTTCCTGCAAAAGGAATTAAATAAAATTCTTTTGCAGAGGGGTAAAACAAGTGACAAAAACAGGACGTAAAAGCAATACAAATGAAGAAAAAACAGTACAATAAAGAGACAGGACAGGAAACAGACAATAAGGGCTTTTTTTGCCTGGACGGTGGAAAAATTAGTTAAAACGCATGTGAAAAAATCGGCTTATGAAGGACAGAGAAGTCAATCTATAGTTGTTGAAAGATGAAGCTGAAAGAAAGTTTTAGCAACCCTCTGGTCAGAGCAGTGTGGATATATTTTTTATTGGTTGACTGGTAGAGTTGTTACATTGTTGTATATAATGGAATGATGCACTACAGTGTTAGTTCAAATTCCGCCAAGGTCAACTTTGTCTTTCATTTTTGGGGATTCATAAACTAAGTGCAAACATATTACTGCTTGTGCCTCTGTATGTGTATGTATGTACACATGCATGTATGCATACAGACACAGCTGCAAACACACACACTAATATATACACAGACACAGACACACATACATATATATATATACAGGGAGTTTTTTTTAATAAATAATTGGCAGAGGTTACAGAGTGACTCAAGTGCCGAAATACCCTGCTCTTGGGTCACTCTCACTTAAGATAATTAATAATAATATATATATATATATATTGGAGACCAAAATGTATGTACGCCACTATATATATTTGGTGATTTTTTTCCTCCGTCTTCCCTTCCTTGGATCTTTCCTTTTCCTGTTTCTGATGAAGAGCTCCATTCGAAACATTAAATCCTCTTTCTTTCTTTCCTTTCCTGAGCGTCAAATAACACTATACTTGTTCCATGTCCTCGCGTTGTTGTGTTTTCTCTTTGTGTTTTCATATTTGGATTAACTTATATATCATCATCATCATCATCGTTTAACGTCCGTTCTCCATGCTAGCATGGGTTGGACGGTTCGACCGGGGATCTGGGAAGCCAGAAGGCTGCACCAGGCTCCAGTCTTTTCTGGCAATGTTTCTACAGCTGGATGCCCTTCCTAACGCCAACCACTCCGTGAGTGTAGTGGGTGCTTTTTACGTGTATATAAAATACAAAATGGGACAAGAACGCAAAACATCCAGATAGACGATACAAAGAAAACAAGGACGGGTCATTCGAAGTTTTCTTTCCTCAGTCAAGCACCAGATTATCCTCGCAATTTTGGCTGATTATTCTTGAGATTGCTCTAATCTGGCCAGCGCCATGGAAAAACAAAGGTAAGAGCATTAGATTCCTTGGAAGAAAGCAGCGAATGTATGCAAAAACAAGAAACGAAAAAATGGACAATGTTACACGAATATAAATACAATAAAAATAATAACAGGACATAACAACAGGTGTCTTTCGACTAAGGATGAATTGAATTAAGTTTCTTATGAGAGAAATTGCCAAAAAGAGAAATTTTTCCTAATACTATAATAATATTATATCATTATACTATTAAATAATATTATATCATTATATTATTAAAAAATATTCTCTTTCTCCGTCTGATGATTTCTCTAATAGGAAATTCCTTACATGTCTATCGAACATGTAAATCTTTGTGATTCCTATTGAAAAATAAAACACTTGTAATCATCTATATATATATAAAGCTGAAGTTGTCTGTGTGTGGCAGGTTTGGTAGCCTTCAACTAACACTATCTCCTCCGATACCCTGCAGCACAAGTTGACCAAAATTGAAAGTATGATAGAAGAAGGCTTGTTCTTCATTCTGTAGCAGATAAAATTCAAATCGGACCATGTTAAGACCAAAAATTATTTACATCAAAAAGGTGCTTTTTTCTTAAGAAAATCCCTATTTTTTATGATTTTTTGACTGCTGTGTCGTCATTTTTCGGTGTATTTCAAACAGAAAAAAAGCTACATAATGCAAATTTTTTACTTTTCAAAAATTCCAAATCTATAGGGTCAAAACAAACCCGAGCAATGCCAGGTAATACTGCTAGTAGAGAATAAATATTACCAAGAAATTTCCATTTTCCTGTTTTGTTTATTCACCGACACTGCAAATGATATTTCCATAATCCTCAATTTTAATGTTTTGATTTACATGCAACAATAACAAAGAATACATATTGATTTGCAACAATAAAATAAGCAGATGTTCTTCAAGAGGAAACAGCTAGGATTGATCCTAAACACCTGTATTACACAGACACGTACAACACACAAAATAAATATACACATTCTTTTATTTTTTTATCAACAGAGAAAACTAGTTGTTGTCTTTCTAGTTGAAGGTATTTTCCAATCAGTCCTGAAGTGATGGTTGTTATAAGGGACGACTGTTGGTGTTGCTGGAAGAGCACAGTAGAATGAATGCCTCAGCCCTAGAAGAGATGGGAGTGGAACGAAAGCCGGTGATGATGGCCAGATAATGGAAACTGTAATGTTATGGCCGCGTTATCTGGGCCCAGAACCTCTGTGCTCATATAGCATATAGTATATAGTAGGTGCAGGAGTGGTCTGTAGGTGCATGAGTGGCTGTGTGGTAAGTAGCTTGCTTACCAACCACATGGTTCCGGGTTCATTCCCACTGTGTGGCACTTTGGGCAAGTGTCTTCTACTGTAGTCTTGGGCCAACCAAAGCCTTGTGAGTGGGATTTGGTAGACATGTATATATATGTGTGTGTGTGTGTGTATATATATATATATAAATATATATATATATTAGAAGAAATGAGGTACTCAGAAATCCGGATGGTTTTATATTCACATATATTTATGAGTATGTTACATGTTTTTATACATCATATATCATATATTAGCGCTTTCGTCCATTCTAGTGGAGTCTTCAAATTCAATCCGGATTTCTGAGTACCTCATTTCTTCTCATATATAATACCTGTACATCATCTCCAAACCTTCTAATATATATATGTATATGTGTGTATATATTTATGTGTCTGTGTTTGTCCCCACAACATTGCTTGACAACCAGTGGTGTGTGTTTACATCCCCGTAACTTAGCGGTTTGGAAAAAAAGAGACTGAAAGAATAGGTACTAGGCTTACAAAGAATAAGTCCTGGGGTTGATTTGCTCGACTAAAGGCGGTGCTCCAGCATGGCCGCAGTCAAATGACTGAAACCAGTAAATCAATAATCACTACCACCCTGTTTGAGCAGCTCTAAGAACAAAGAAAATCCAGCCATGATCGTTCCATCTTCTTTTTTTTCTATATTTCTAAGACTTAGTATAATCTAAGACTATATTACCCAACCTATCATTAATCATTTTTAATACAAAAGTGTAATTTGAGGGAGATTTGGCTGCTATTTTTGGTAGTTCAAACATCCACTTGAAGCTTCATTGTTGGTTCTTAGATTACGTTATTGAATGTAATTTTTTTCTTTTTCTTTATTTTTTTTAAAAGTCAGCAGGGCATAATCTGAAGGGTCTATTTGTTATCTAGGCATAGCTACACAAGTTCCCCCCCCCCTCCACTGTAACAAGCTTCCTTCTTGTCTAATTCTTAATTTCCAAGTTCATATAATATAATATGTTTATCCACTGCCCTTCTATTCTGTGGCGGGGTCACATATCTCTCTATATATAAACGGCAAAATGTCTGTCAGTGTGTGTGTCCTTGATACAAATCCACAATTCTTCAGTTAGAGGGCTCGCACTTTCTATGGTCATTCAAAACCGTCCAAGGGTGGTTGTGCACATCTTTACAATTTTCCCAGTCACCCCGCAAAACCATTAAAAAATTAATAGAAATGACTTTTTTGTGAATTTTCAATCAAAATGCCCGAAACTTGATACGCCAATTGAATCCCAGCTAGCTGTATGTGATTGGTCGGAGATTTGGACAGTATTCGCGTGTATGTGCGCATGCATGCACTAGCACTATTACCTGGCATTGCCGGGTCATAGTGCTAGTGTAGTATAATATATTCACTTAAAAATAGTTATTTTGCGGGGATCCATGTGGGCGACCCCATTAAAAAACAAATTCCCCCAACAACTAACTCTTTCCAGACCTATGACAAGAAGTGGAATCCTGCTGTCAGACGTATGGCCTTCCAACAGTCACCCTCTTTAGCCAGTGTTTAACCACAGTCTCCAGCAACTGCACATAGCCGTCTGAATTGAGCCTAAGATCCCGTTTAAAGGAGTGGGGCGGCATGATGTCACCTTTTCACTATAGACACACTCAAAGACCTTCACAGTTTGAGGAACTTGGTTTTCATGATGTCCATGTCACACCTTACAGCCTTTGTAGCGTTCACAGAGCCTGGAGCAACAGTGAATATTCAAAGAGCCTTCAGTCCTTCATGTCAGCTAACGTTTTTCCAGTTACAACTTTAATCTTTATGCTATCTAACGCCGCTGACCGTCCTCCGCTTCATTTTTTGTAAATCACTCTTTCTCATTTAATCTCTCTATATATAAACAGCAAAATGTCTACGTGTGTGTCCTTTATACAATTCCACAATTTTTCAGTTAGAGGGCTTGCACTTTCTATGGTCATTCAAAACCGTCCTAGGGTGGTCGTGCACATCTTTACATTTCCCCAGCCACCCCGCAAAGCTATTAAAAAATTAATAGAAGTGACTTTTTTGTGAATTTTCTATCCAAAACCCAATCAAAATGCCTGAAACTTGATACGCCAATTGAATGGCAGCTAGCTTTATGTGATGGTCGGAGATTTGGACAGTACTCATGTGTATGTGCGCACGCACGCAGCTGTATATGTATGCACTAGCATTATGACCCAGCGTTGCCCCATAGTGCTAGTTGTATATCTTTTGTTTCGTCTCATTCAATACCCTGACCCCAATGTTTGTTTTGTCTGTCCTCGTATAGTCCTCTCTTTTTCTCAACCTCATGGTTAATAAAGAAATTGACTGTTCACTCGTTTGTGGTGCACCTGAGCACTGTATACAATAATTTCATTATCATTATTATCAAGCTGTTCCTGAAAAAAACAAAAAGCCCTGTAATATAATTCACTCAATCCATTTGTTGGAGTTCAGCTTTCTTTTATTTTCTACTTGTTTCAATCATTAGACTGCGGCCATGCTGGGGCATCGTCTGGAAGGCTTTAATCGAACAAGTCGACCTTAGTACTTATATTTATTTTAAAGTCTGGTATTGGATTTGTTTTCGCTGAATCGCTAGGTTATGGGAACGTAAATAAACCAACACCGGTTGCCAAGCGGTGGCGGGGAACAAACACAAACACACATACATGTGTGTACCAAATAGACTCACAAGGCTTTGGTCGGTCTATATTGTGTAATATAATTACTGAATCCTATTCTATTTTGCAAGGTCCACATAATCTCTTATTATAAAAGGCAGATTTTATCTGCCTCCCTTTGTCAGTTATAGAAATCTACAATATAGGATTTCTTCAATTACAATTTACCTAGCATTTTTAAGAGTAGAATGCATCAGGTCATGCCAGGTCCAGTTTTTAAAATTTAAACTCCAATTAAGCAAAATTTACAGAAAACTCACATTCTGGTGTGTATGTCAAATGCTTTTCTTAATGTGGTTTACACCACACGCTCACGCACACACACAGTGTGCAACGAATAAAATGAAAGTAATTCACTGTGTGTGTGTTGACAGGTAGACAATAGAATGCGATGGCGAT